>NC_041395.2:314589368-314696868 GCF_900747795.2 Erpetoichthys calabaricus
AGTACATTCCAAACATTGTGTTCACAATAATCCTCGTGCACTTTTACTTTTACAGTCCATAACTGTTAATCAAAATACAAATTAATACATTTCTCTATTGAGATAAGAGTACCAGTTAACATACAATGTTAACATTTTTTTAAAATCTTTCTTTCTTTCTATTAGTTAATGAAAATGTATTAATTTCTAAACCACTGTGCAAAATATTTTTCCTCATACTCAGCAAATTTGATTACATTTAAAATAAAAGTATGGGTTTTCTGTTATGAACTTAAATCATAAACAGGAATTAAGAATGCATAAATGTAGATGCGTAGTTGTAGTTATGATGATATTAAATATTTGTAACATAACATTGCATAACATTCTTATACCTACTTAGACCGATTCAGTGTTGGATGATTCTATTTCTTTTTATTTATCTAAATTGAACTGAGAACAAAAGAAAAAGAAGTCAACACCCAGAATAACACAGCTTAATCACATCTAAATTGATCAAACAGTACAGGACAGGACAAGACAGCAATTATTAATCACTAGAAAAATTGGATTTTGCTCTATTCTGGAGAAGCTAAATGATCTATAAAACGTTGATGCTTTCTCCCAGCTCTAGTTCAATACATAGAAGCCTGTCTCTTTTGCCGACAACTTTGATTTGTATTTCAAAATCCCACATGATACTATGGACAAGCCCCTCCAGCAGCAAAAGTCATGAAGACACGCAGGGGACTGGAAACTTATGAGGATAAATTTATTGAATCCTACTGAATCCTGTTTTGTAGAGAAATAAAGAAACAGATTGCTAGGACAATTTATTTCCCCTTGTGACTAGCCCATCTGTGACTCTTATAGTCATTAAAGTGATTCTTTTCCTTACATCTCTGCTTGATTTTTTTTGAGCCATAACTTAGAAGCTAAGACGTTTTTCCATTTGATGTTCTTAGGTGTATGGTGTTTAAATATTCCATGTTCTCATCAAGTTCAAACAAACTTGTAACTAAACATACCAGAAGCTATGATTGTGGTCTTTACTCTAATCTTTCTTAAAACACCTGGGAGATAAAAAAAATGTTTCAAAAGCATGGGGCTTTACACAAGGGTGGTCATTGTTATTTTTAAAGAATTCATATCCCTACATATGTAGAGATGCTGAGCAGAGCAGTCCTTGCTACTCATATCCATGGCACGAAAAAGAACTCCCCATGACTTTGTGAGGAAGATGATTGTTAGAATATGTTTAGAAGCGGTTTCAGTAAGAATGACCAGCTAACTTGCTGGTGTTTCACTAGGTATGATAGATAAAAAAATATTTGGAGGAAAACACTAATCGAGGGATATCTCTGGATGAAAGTAATCTGGTGTCACACACATATGCTTAGGGGGCAGCCAAAGAGCCCGAATGAGCATGAAAGAACAAAAGATGGAGGATTGAGACAAAGTACTAACACCTTTTCTCTTTCCTCAACAGAAAAACAGAAGAGCAGCAAACCAATTTTACCACAATCTCGCACAATAATACAACTTATGGCTCCCCGTGAAGACTCCACTTCTGGTTCCTTTTCTGCAGACGTCACTTCTGGTCCCATGCCGATGACTTCACTTTTGGTTTCCCTTGATGATGTCTCTTCTGGCTCTTGATGATGATGTCACTTCTGTTCCTCACTACTAACATCACTTCCTACTAAGCAATTTCTGTTTCCTGTCTGGTTTTTCTTGCCATCTGTACATTAAAGACCTGCGAAGAGCTACCTCTGTGTCAAATGTATAAATTGAGTAACCTTGAAGGACTGATACTCTGGTCAAGGATGCCAAGTCCGACAATATTATACCACAAATTCCCCCAACTCTTGCTCTTTTTGTTTCTGTGTTTTATTTATTCACACCAGTCAGACATGTTTCACCTATTTTCACCACAAGCAGATGGACACAAGTGTTTCACATAACAAAGGATGTCATTAAGCTTGAATTTATGCTCCCACAATGCTTTAGAACAAAGTAAGTACCAAAAACTACAAAGCAACATATTCCTCCTTTGGTAAAGGAAGTGTTGATTGCACTGAAATATTTGAGGATGGTACTGGCCACATTCACTTTGTTCTGATCTTAGAATGATCACGAGAAACATAACAACTAGGAAGTGAAATCAAGTTGAAATAGAAAGCCCTATGTGAAAATCTTTGTGGAAGTGCCTTTTAGGCTTCATCTGTAGTCCATAAAATTAAGAAAGAAATGCATGTGCTTTCTAACACCAAAGACAACTTGAAAAACACATTGTAACTGCAATGGATTGAAGATGACGCAATACAGACATACTTGTAATCATTTATTGGTAGCTTGAACACACACAGTGGGGTGCTCTGTCATTAGTCTATTTGAAGCCAGGTTGAAATGAACATGGACACACTGCGGCAGGATTGCACCATTGTTGAACAACACGTTGTAGTGAGCAGAGGGAGTGAAACCTGCTGAAATTCACTGAAGGATGTTGGCTTGTGCAGAGCAGTAAGATGCTTGGATACCCATCTTGCATAACCTTTAAAGTACTCCAACTCATTATGCACCATGGCATGTGCAGATCCATAGCTGATATCTGAATATTCAGTAACAGCAGACAACATAATCCATTAGTCTTCTATGATAAAGGCATTTGCCCTGTTGATGTGGGCTTGAGTGTGCAACATTGATGGTCAACCAGATTGAGCTTTGTCAGTTACATTTGTTCTTCCCACTTCAAACCGTTCTACTCACTCATAAATGTTTTGTTGATTCATGGTGTTTTTACTTCTATACTGAGTCAACAGCCTTTGGTGAATTTTTCAGCAAGTTTCACTCCCTCTGTCCAAAGAAATCTCACAACTACACAATGGTGCAGTCCTGCAGAGGAGGGTCCATGTTCATTTAACCTTGGCTTCAACGCTATGCTGTGTGTGTCTGAACTACCCATAAGCAATTGCTTCTGCTTCTTTTATTCATTGCAGTTACCATATAATTTTCAAATTACCTTTACTTTTTGTTTTACCTTAGCACATGGTGAGAGTCAGGACCCAAAAATAGAGCATCAAAATCTAACACAGAATCGGAATCATGGTCAAAAAAAGAAAGATGTATCTAGCTATTTTCATTGGCCCTAACCAACTCAGAATATACCTTTTTATTTTAAACTAGGGGTCTCTGTCCCCTGCTCGCTTCGCTAGCCATCCCCGTGTGGGCGCTATGCGCTAGCCACTTCAAGGCTCTTCCGCTCGCGTATGGGGAAGCAGATGTACAATTTAAACACATTTTTATTTTCTTGGGAATTGTTACATATGCTTAATAGACCTAACTATTTTACATTACAGCGAGTAATTAACCAAAGTGAAAATTAGTAAAATGTAATAAATTGAAAGAAAATTGTTTCATGTTGCGTTAGAGGTATTCGTTGCATTATACATTTTCATTCTGTGTGGTTTTGAAATTAACATGCAAATACTTTTTAAACTTACACTTTTACTGTAAAACTTCAGTAAAAACAATATTTGGAATTAACATTTTGTTCAATATCGCTTTGAATTTTGATTCTGTGTTTGGAGTTGCATCGTGTCAACGCAATGTATAACTGCTCGTGAGTGAATATCGTTTCTTTCTCTCTAATAAATAAACTGACTTTTTCAAATGTTTGTCCCTGTGATTTGTTAATTGTCATAGCAAAAGCTATTGTAACGGGAAACTGTAAACGTTTTAAAATAAATGTCATATCAAGATCTCCTTTGGTGTCTGTTTTCCGCAGAAGATGTACTACATTACCTTTCTTGTTGCCTGTTAAAATTTTACATGTCAGAATTGTTCGACCAATTTTGAATACAACTAATCTTGTCCTATTACATTGCCCATCACTCATACATAAATTAGACAATAACATGATACATCCTTCTTTCAACAGTAATTTGGCTGGTGGAAGACTGGACCGTGTTAACGGTTGTAAATATTCTATGGGATATTGTAAGCTGATCGGTTTTCATCGATCACCACCAAATGTTACACTATAGTCTATTGATACACACTTAATCAATTTGCGGTGTAACCAATCGACAATTTTTACATAAATTTATTTGACTTCATCATTTCTCGGTGCTAGGATTGCCAGTGTGCTCATTTCTTCTGTTGATAACCCTTCAGAATTAAATTTTTCATTAAGATTTGGAGATAAGTCTTCTTCTTTTATTAGGAACTTAGTGAGGAAAATGTAAAAATGTATAAGAGCTGAGAGTTCAGGAACTGTGTCTGACAAAAGCATTCACATGAATGAGAGGTGAGAGGACCGTGGGCATGGGCTGTTAACCTGAAATGGTCGAGAGTAGGGCAGAACTTGAAAAACTCTCTTGGCAATAGTCTCATCTCGCAGGACTTGAAAACATTTCTTGGAAGTAGTCTTGTCTCGTCTCGTCTCAAGATTTTTTTTTATAATAGAGAGATTTAAATCCAACACAATATTTTGTGTGGCACACCTTTGTCATTAAATAGATGTCACATGATAAATGTAATTTCCATAAACAACTTGGCTGCAGCCAACAAAAAAAACACAAAATGGTGGTAACCCACAGAAAAATAGTATTTCAAAAAGGGCTGTCATGAGCTTACTAGCATAAATATTACAAGCGCTCTCCATACCAAATATAAGTAAACAAAAGGTACTTATGAATGATCCTGGATTGTTGGTTGAGGGAGTGTTTAGCACCACCACTATTGAAACGATGAATGAGGAATATTCTCATGAAAGAAGAGTGCCATATCTCTCCAGTAGTAGTCACTTATAGTTTTGTTTTGTGTTTTCTGTGATCAGATTTCTAACAACATTTAATAACCAACACAACATTACTCATTACAATCAAATTCAAAATAAACACCACTGGTGATCCACCTACCCTACCCCATATTAAGAAATAATAGAAATATAGGAAGACTCAAGACAGCTACACAAGGGTGTCATGAAAATCACATGGACAGAAACTAAAAGGCTAAGGAGAAAGGCCAAAAATGTATCAAAGATCACAGACACCAACCACGCAGCTTCCTACCATCCAAGCAGCTGAAGATCACCATCTTATTATTGCAACTAATGACCTGTTAATCTGCAATGCAGAATTTTCACGAAAGTTCAAATTATAGAAAAACACTTTTCACAAATGTATGGAAAAAGAGTCTGAGAAAAATCCAGTGCCAACTTGGTAGCAATAGAGGACAAGGAGAAGAGCATCTGCTGCATAAGGGCAAGACAAATGTAAGAGGTTGAGGAGAAAAATAATCAGGTGAGAGAGAGGACTATAATACGAGAAAACTGAGGAAAGCTAGTCAGATGAAAGACCAAAAGGGAAAGACTGGAGAATAGTTTGAACACATAGGAAACTACTGAGGGTGTAGGGGTCCCACAATGCTTATGTATTATGAGATATGTAGTTAGGTGAATTTAACAATTTTAAATTGAATATGTAGGGTTATTTGAAGGAAAATCTTTGGAAAACAGTATATCAGAACAAAGGTATGGTGGGGAGACTTCAATAGTATTGATTAGCAAAATTAATAGTATTGCTTAGCAAAATTCTACAAAACATTTTTGTGGCAAATACTGACCTTGTACACTAAATATTTCCCAGGATATTTGTGTTGCTGTCTGCTTTTTTCCAAGTGCCCCGTGATATTTTGTGAGACCTTTCAAGCATGCTAACTGTAATGCTGGGCAGACACAGTGAGATTTCTTAGAAATCGTAGAAAAGCAACTACTCACACTGCACAACAGAGTTGGCAATCGTACATTTGTGTTCAAACTGTGCTAGCACAGTGCCTCACAGCTCCGATTACATATATCGCCACAATAATTGGTCCAGCATAGCTGGCAGAATTTTTCCCTAGCCCTCAGGGACACTTATACGACCATTGCACCATTATAATCCACTCAAAACTAGTTCAGTTCCTCCTTCCCCATTGACTTTAATGCACTTTGAGTTTGTCGAAAATGTCAAACATTTCTGTGATTTCAGCAGGCTCAATGAAAACTGCGCAATGTTCGCTTATCATTAGTCTTCAATTTATGAAGTTTAGCATAAAGGTAAAGACCTGTAGACTGCTTTCTGCAAAGACCCTTACAGGGAGGCACATAGCTTCATCCAGACAGACAATTACAAAAAGAGGTTGTGATGGATAAGATAGTGAATCACCACATATCTTAAGAACTGACCTCAGATGAACGTAAAAGAAGAAAGAAGTAGGAGGAACAGTGACCAAGACCTTAGTGGCCTATAAAGTTCTGGGTCCTGAGACATCAAGAATATCTCAGAGTGCTGATACCCTAATAAGGCCAAGGTGAAAATGAAGATCTGGCATCCATCAAATTCCTTTTGAAAGATCGGAATGTGCCAGACTGTGCAGAAGCCCAAGTGTCTCACAACTGAGCATTTGATCCCAAGAGTACAAGAAATGAGATGACTGCAGTTAGGAAGGTGTCACTTCAATGCTAGTGATGTGAAGGAAAGAACAAAGAGGGAGTGGAGGGAAATCAAAGGAAGTTAAATGGTGAGCTAGGATAGGTTAATCCAAATCCAGAATGGAAGAGGTTGGGAGCATGAGCTGATTACATCGCGTTGCCACACCCACCATATGACAAACCACCCTGATTGGGATCCAAGTGCAGCCGTGCAACAGGTGACACCTCAGCACCACACTGAACAGTGTACATCAAATGGTAAAATTCTAAATCTTGTTCTAACTGTTATTGCCTTGTTGAGAATGTCAAATAGAGGGCTGCAGGAGGTGATAAAGGGAGTATAGAGCTAACAATTTTAAAAAGATAAATGATATTCATAGCCAATCAAAATTTGAAATAAAGGGGACAAGATGAACAAAGGGAGAGTAATTACTTAATGCCCTATGGAATTAGCTGGATACAGCAATGCCCTGAACTAAGCTATAAACATCTAGGCCAAGCACCTAAATGAACTTGACAAAGGACAGAGGGAGGGAGGCATGACCGTTGACAAAGTCATTTTAAGTGGAAATGGGAGGATTTTCAGACAATTAATTTTATACACGGCATCATCATGAGAATTTTTTGTAGGGATCAAATATATGAAGCTCAGTTTGTAGAAGACAACAACAGGTGACTCAAGAGAAAGATTCAAAGTAAAAGAAACAAATATAACTTTTTCAATCTTTGGAAAGGGTTGGATAAGAAAGGTTATAAAATAACAAGAGTGAGACGGAGAAACTGTAGGATAAACTAGAAGAGGTTTCAGAACTGAGCAGCTCTAAGACAGAACAAATCAGCTACCAATTTAACAGGGAAAACAAGCTCAAAGTCAGCAACAAAAGAAGATCAAAACAAAAAAGCGTCAGAGAAGAGAAATTCTCTCTCACTGGAAAATAGTTTCCACTCAACAAATAAAGTTCAAACAATAAGGGAGCATGAGGCCTGCTCTTAAATCAAATGACTGCCACATATGAAAGGGCACGTAAGCCATGCCTCTTGATACCCATCATGTCATAGCAACTAAAATACAAAATGGCAGAGCTGATGATGTCATCATGCCGAAAGAATACAAATAATTAATACATGAAAAAAATAAATATAAGAAAGCTAAAGTTTCATTTCAAGTAGTGTCTGGTCTGCAATAATGATGACAATATCTGAATTGTTTAATATGAAAGCTGAAAGGATGGACTAATGATGATAACATTATTAAACATCACAACAAACTCCATACAACTTAGAACTCACTAGGGAAATGTAAAATTTATATACAGGCAGTCCCTGGGTTACGTACGAGATAGAGACTGTAGGTTTGTACTTAAGTTGAATTTGTATGTAAGTCAGAACAGGTACATTATTTTAATAAATGCTATTGTTGACCGACTGTAACCAAGTGCTCTGCCAATGAATGATGGAGTTTCACCTCTCTCTGACCTTTTTATTATTTCTACTTTATTTTCAATGGTGATGGTTTTTCTCTTCTTTACTGTATCACCAGCATTTGCATCAGATTTGTGTTTCAGAGACATTCTTGAAGGGTGAAGACAAAAGGTTAAGATGAGCTCTTCTGTACAGCACTGTACACGCTATCACAGCAGGCAGGCATCCCTCATCAGCACATCTGATGTACTGACAAGAGACAACTTCCTGCTATGTGCGTAACAGTACAAGCAGGCTTGCTATTGAGAATGACTGGGGACAGCGAGGGGGGGGTTCATCACCAGCCCACCTCACAGTCACCTCCACTACAGTATGCTGCCTGCAGCGTCCGCCCACCGAGAACGAACACGGTGCGGCCAAAGGCGGGTAGTGAATCGCCCAACCCCAGTTCAACAGGCAGCCATCCGAGGCACACTACAATGCTACCCCTGCCGCCCCGTTCAGCCACAACCGGGTCACCGCTTGCAGCATTACCAGCTGTGTGTGCTGGGCAGGCAGTGAAATGCCCCCTTCTGCTCCATCCAGCCTGCGTCCAGTCAGGAGCACTAGCTGCGGCAGCGTAGTGGGCAGGCAGCGAACCCTCATCACCGCTTGCTGCCGGGAGCGGCCCGAGGGACACTACACTGCGTGAGCAGTGAAATCGCCCCCTTCCAGCCACTGCTTGCAGCAGCCCCAGGACGAAGATGATGGAGCAGCAGTTACTGAGGCGCATGCGTCGCAGCTGCGTCCTCATTCGTAAGTCATAGTTCGGATGTCCGTAATTTGGGGACGACCTGTATTTGAATTCCTTTTTTGTATCAAGTTGACAGCAAGATAACATGACAAAGCAAAATCGAGCATCCATCAATGTTATAAATGGGGCATTGTGTTCTGCCAGGCAACAAGGGAAGAGAATGAGGGCCTGAGAAATGAAATGTATTCAATAAATGGCCCAGAATCAAATCAAGGAAATCAGCAACACATCTGAATAAAATCACTAAACTAAAAAAAGCATTGTGAAGAACATCGAAGCAAGAATTCAAGAGCCAGAAAACTAATCACAAGAAAGCACACTAGAGTTTGTTATTCTCCACAATCTTGGACATCCTTCTGTTCAAGAACACTGGCTTAAATATCATCAATTCTCAAAACCCCCAAAAGATAAGGTGTTGTGTTCTGTCAACCCATACTCAAAATGATGGGTTCTAACACGATGTTGCAGTCTTTTCCAAACGTGACAAAAAATATTTTTTAGAAGCACGTAATACAAGGAAATCGTCATAAAACTGTTGTTCTTCTAAGCACTTAAAAAATAGTGAATCAAAATATTTCCAGAGATCAGAAAAAATATTACTAAACAAGGACGAATGGACAACTTTAGAGCAGTTGGCAAGTGGCAATATAGCAAAACTGACCCACCTGATTCGGGGTGCATGAACATTTGAATGACTTATTCCAAGCCAAGCAAGATTTGCTTCAAAGTACATTCGAGAAATTGAGGCATAGTTTGAACAATCAGAGGGCTCCTAACCCTGTTTTAGAAGAAGTGAAGTTATGGAAAGATTAACAGAGGCATTTGTTTTTGTGGAGAAAATACTGTAGTAGCATTTGAGGTCAGAAAATGAAGCATAGACAAATAATTCCGAAAAATTGGCTAGAAGGTCAGCAGAGAGGGTATCAAGGTTTGTGGGGTTCTTTTAATCAATGAACCCAAAGTCTTAGAGGTGTGCGTGAGTAAGAATACTGTAAAGATGAGAAACAACATTTAAGCTGAGAAATATTCCCCTGTCTTGAATGACTCAAACCATTGGCAAAATGAATGGCAAAAGTCTGATATTATGATCTTAGCAGCCAGCCAAAGAAATGCAGGATAATCTATTGTAGTTGTGAATAATGCAAACTAATTCATGTAATCTGCAAATTTTCTGCAAAAATGTGTATGAAAAGGGAAAGGATGGTTGTTTTGGAAATACTGGAGAACAATGAACAATGAAAAAGATAATGATTTGACAGAGATTCAATAAATAATGTTGATAACAAATCTTGTATGTTACGTGATTACACGGAGAAGCCATGCACTGTCAGCTGACATGAAAGTGTTGGTAATGTTATGTTTAATGGTCACAGGTAAAATACAACTTTGCAATAGTGATGATTTAGGTATGTCAGAACCAGGCACTTCTTGAATTTTGCACAAACATTGTACTCCCTTACGACACGTTATTTAATACACAGAATTCCCTATGAATTCACGTTATGTGAATGCAAGGTGCGTTCAAGAAAATCAGCATACGCATAAAGATTATTGCCCAAAGTGTGGATGAGAATGCATATGTGAATCACAAGCAATGTCACAGTGTCAATACACACGTGGTCACGGATGTAAACTGTGTTGTAGTAGCCAGCATATTACACTGAAAATAAGTGGGATTGGATGGGTGATTAACAGCGAATTGTCAAACAGGCACGCTGAGCTTTGCATTCCACAAACCTTTGGAATAGTCCCATTATACTTTACAAGCCCATGAAGGTTCAGGGCCAGGGCATTAGACAAACTGAGCCTCATAGAAGATATAGTGGGATCATGGAGAGAGACATGGCATGTGACTCTGTATGACCATCTGGAACAGTGGAAGATTGAATGTGACTTCAGAAGCTGCACAAGAATAGTGGTGGCTAGTTTCAGTAACTTACTTAATGTGATGTTTCCCTTGGCCATATCAATGGAAGGTGATTCTTCTGAAAGTATGGCTGTGGATCAATGTTTGTTAAATAAATGTGCCTGTCATCAGGCTCAACTCTCATTCGTTATGTGTCGAGGTGCTTGCTACAATATTATTTTTCATTTTGCGAACTGGCAACAATTGCATCCAACTTGTTAAATACCCTACCTAATTATGTTTTTCTTCTTCTTCTATTACTTTGAATTTTATTACTGTCATTATCTTTGTGTTGAAGCTTAGCATTTGCATCAGAAAACTACAAAGTGTCATCATGATTTCCAAGGAAACTTCACAATATCTTCATGAGTGCAATTTTGCAGCTCATCCATTCTCAACCGTGAATTTCTACTCCTAGCTGGCAGTACAAGTAGGCCGCTAAATACTTCTCATGTCCTACTCTGAGGAAGGACACATTTTTTATCTTAGTCAGACTTGTAGTGCAACTCTTAGGAGAAATTCTGAGATGCTTGATAAATAAGGGTATGAATCTCCTTCTGTTGTTCACTGCAACAACACTTAGACCTTGAGAATCACTTCTGCTACTTCTATACTACATTGTTGTCTTGACGTGATGCTAGAACAGAACTATCTCAGGTACACAACTGACTGATAAAGAAAGTAATTAACAAAAAACTGTTATTGACAAAAATATCCAAATAATGCACAGAAAACATAAATAAACAGACAGTGATTAAAAGGACTAAAGGCAGTGATGAAACACACGAAAAACATAACAGCACTGACATTTTAGACATCTTGCCAGCAGTTTCAGATAGACAAAGGTGGAGGAGTTTAAATACTTGGGATCAACAGTACAGAGTAACAGAGATTATGGAAGAGAGCTGAAAAAGAGACTTAACACAGGGTGGAATGGGTGGAGAAGAGTGTCAGGAGTGATTTGTGACAGATAGATATCAGCAAGAGAGAAAGGGAAGGTCTACAGGACGGTAGTGAGACCAGCTATGTGTTATGGGTTGGAGATGCTGGCACTGACCAGAAAGCAGGAGACAGAGCTGGAGGTGGCAGAGTTAAAGATGCTAAGATTTGCACTGGGTGTGACGAGGATGGATAGGATTAGAAATGAGGACATTAGAGGGTCAGCTCAAGTTGGATGGTTTGGAGACAAAGTCAGAGAGGCAAGATTGTGTTGGTTCGTACATGTGCAGAGGAGAGATGCTGGGTATGTTGGGAGAAGGATGTTAAGGATAGAGCTGCCAGGCAAGAGGAAAAGAGGAAGACCTAAGAGAAGATTTATGTATGTGATGAGAGAGGACATGCAGGTGATGGGTGTAACAGAACAAGATGCAGAGGACAGAAAGATATGGAACAAGATGATCTGCTGTGGCAACCTCTAACTGGAGCAGCTGAAAGAAGAAGTTAGCAGTTTCAGATAGACGTTACCGGACGTTGTATTGGATAAAGCACAGCAAGTTGAAACAGTCAAGAGAATGATTTTTGCTGAAACCCCCATACTCAGAATTCAACATATAAAGGGGAAAGAAACTCAAGAATAACAGTTTCTTTGTGTTATTTGGCAGTCTTATGACAAGAAGCAGTCTTATAATGATCCTGACTACAGTTGTTACGATTTACATCAACAGAACATGGTACAAAAGATCCATCAACCTGGAGACCAAACTAATTCTCCTACATACACTCTAAGTATAATTGTTGACACTTACAAGGCTGAACACTAAAGAAGTTAGACTACGATTGCATTGACAAGTTTGACATGTGCTGCCATTGACTGGTATTACACTTAATAAACAATACCAAAATACAGCAATCAATTCTTGTATGCCAGACCTTCACATATCTAGTGGCCAAATGGAACTTTCAACTATCTGGTCACATATGCTGAATGAACAATAAGTTAGTGAAAAGTGTAAAGCTCAGGACTTGGAAGAATGTTCCCACTGGTGAATGGCTAAGCAGTATTATAGGGGGTGGCAACATTCACATCCAGATACCCCTTAATGGCTCTGTGATAAAGATGTTGATATTTCTATTTATTTTTTGAGTGGCCTAAGTCATGAATGCTGTAATCACAAAATTGGGGCATATAAAAGTAAGACTTTGGTCAATTTCCTATTATAAATCCTGGAATTGTATTCTTGGATTTTATTCATTCTCCTACAGAAGAAAATAATTAAAAAATAAGCCGTGTACAATTTTGCATTTTATGCCAATACTTCAAGTTGACATGCCTGGTCTATTAATCTCATTGTAATGCAGGATTTGCTGTGCTTAAACTTGATTTATTAGCTCTATAATGTCAGAAAGCTTTATTTATTGTTACCTCTAGCATGTATCTAAGTTGCAATACATCTTTCTTGATGAGTGAAAAATAAATTCTTGACTGCAAATTTTGAAATTTACGTAAATGTTATTTCAAGCAAACTAGTTACCATCAAGCAGACTAGTTATCAATGAGATGGAGGGTGCAATGAAAGAAATGAGTGGAATGACAGTCTGTCTTCTACCTTTAATTTATTTCACCATTTTATTTATTGATTTTTTACTATTTAACTGTTTTTTTTTCTTTAACTGTGAGGAGGTAACATGTATGTGTAGCCCTTAGGTAAACAAAACAAATGTAGCAACATCTTTTTGGAAGTTAACATTTACATAAAAAGCACAATTTCTGAAAATGCTTTCTGATCAATTCTAAAGCTCCTGAAATGCAAATTATTTAAAGTGAATGTCAGACTTACTGCAGATGAAAGGAGCTCTCCGCCGATGTTGTGAATTTCTGATTTCACCTGACTGCAGATTTTAAGCTGATGTGAATACAGCTTGATTTGTTGTAAATATGCTAGCAGATCTTGTTTACATGATGGATCTTGACACTAAATAAAAAAATAAGAAAAAAGATTAATCTTTGCAGCCATTTTGATGAGATATAAATTGAAAAAGCACTATATGATATATATATATAGATAGACAGATCATTGTTTTTAAATAACCTTTATTGTGAACAATAACAAGAAAATATCAACATATCAATTTAAACAATCAATGACAAGAAAATAAATTTTGTAATAAACAGATGAGGCAAAGATCAGACCACCACTACTCCCCCTTACACTCTTCCTTAATAATTAATTATCATTAATCAGCACATGTAGTTGAAGCCCACCAATGCTTTCACTTTCACTTGCCCACCACAGTGAAATCAGAAGTTCATTTTCAGCTCCCCTTCATCAACTGAGCACAGCACCCCTTTCACCCCCCCACATATTTTCAAACACCCGCATTCTTTTCATATGTTTATAAAACTCCATTCTTATTCTTGAATAAATATTCAACTTAAAAATCAAACAAATATCCATAGGTTCTGACCCACATTGCTTATTATTTTGACTTTTTAAAATAGCCAGCTTTGCTTCACCTAATAGAAAGTTGAACAGTTGCATCCTGCATCGTGTTTTCTTATTATATTTAATTCCAAAAATGAACAGGACTTCATTAAAAGTTCCAATCAAATTGATACACGAAGCTTCAAAGAATTTGAAAAATATCCTCAGTCTATTGCAATACAAAAACAAATGAAAAATTGTTTCTTTTTGTCCACAGAAAATGCAAGAATCATCATTCTTTAATAATTTTTAAAAAGGAGTTGGTGGCAGTGATCCCATTCCCAATTCTCCACTGCAAGTCTGCAGTTCTTTTGTTGCTTGGCGGCTTGTAGAGCTACCTTCACGCACGCCCACTGTCCCCTTCCACTCCCAGCTTCTCCCTCCACGGAGTGTCCAGCACAGATATCAATGCAGGAAAGTGAATCATCTTGATGCAGTACTCTCAAGCTCTTTCTTAGACAGAGAATCAAATCCTACCACTATACCTTTTAGTGAACTGAACAACTGAATGGTCCTGAAGTAATGAGTGGTCCACAGTGGGGCAAACATTCAACTTATTACCATTGGAGCTGATGGAGTCATTGAGCAAGTGGTAGTCTTTAGCTATGGAGGAGAGAAAGTGCTGAATCATCCTGACTGACTTTACTTTAAGAAGAGAGGCCAAGACTTCAGCATCAATGAATGACTTTGTAGTGGCATCATAAATCTGTGCCCGTTTCACTACCTGGTTCTTAATAAGAACTGAAACAAAACTGTCACTGTGCAAGATGGGGCATGAAAAGACAGAGTTAAAAATTAAAGGTTCATTTTGTAGCCAACCGGTTGTATTAAAATTCCTCTTAAACACTAAGTCCCAAGTTAATAGGTCACCTCTGTAAAATTTTGGCAACACAGAAAGGTCAATTTTTTGTAAATTTATCACCAAAAGTGCTTCATCAAACCCTAACCCACCCACACGACGAAGGAAACTCAGTGCTAACTCCCTCCAACTCAGGGAATACGAAACGCAGAAAAACTTCTGTAGGACTTGGAGCCTGAGGGCTGCAACTTTTGAGGGGATATCCAGAAGTCCCTGACCGCCTTCTTCCAACGGTAAAAACAGCACACTCTGCTTTAGCCAATGCAAGCCGTCCCAGAAGAAATCGACCAAGCACTGAGGCCACTAAATTATTGATGACTATCACCCTCCCTCTGTATGACAGTTTAAGTACGATCCATTTCTACCTGTTCAGACGAGAGGTCACTTTCTCTAAGAGTCCCTCCCAATTACTCTCGTCCACCCCCTCACTGCCCATGACCACCCCAAGATACCTGAAGCACTTCCTGTTCCACTTTAGGCCACCAGGCAAATCTAGTAGTGGACATCCAGAACAGGAGCCCAGTAAGAAGGCGTTACTCTTAGTCCAATTGATTTTTTGCTGATGATATGTTCTCATCAAATTTGTTGGCAAGAACTTAAAACTTCAATGTCCCCCTTCGATTTGATGAAGACCACAATATCATCAGTGTAGGCCAAACATTTGAAAGTAACACTTGGGCAGGATGGAAACGTCACCCCCTGTAGTCTCCCCTCAGCTGAAAGAGAAACGGTTCGATGGCCAATGCATAAAGAATGCCGGAAAAGGGGCAGCCCTGCCGAATTCCCCTCCTGACTGGAAACGGTGTGCTCAGAGTGCAATTAACTTTTAAAATTCCAAAAACATTGATTGTACAGCAGTGCAATCATTTGAACAAAATTATCCCCGAACCCAAAACATTTCAATGTTTTATACAAAATCCGGTGATCTACTCAGTCAAAAGCTTTCTCCTGGTCAATCGATAATATTCCTAAATCCATCCCAGAAAGATTCGAGGCTGAAATGATATCCCGCAATATAAAAATGTTGTCATAAATACTCCTGTCAGGTACACAGTACATCTGACAGGGACTGATGAGCAGGTCCATCACAGTCCTCAGGCAGCTGGCCAGGGCCCTTGAGAAGATCTTATAGTCTGAGCATAGCAGGCTCACGGGGCGCCAGTTCTTTATTTGACAAAGGTCGCCCTTCTTAGGCAACAGAGTGACGACTGCTCTTCTGCAGCTCAATGACAATTCCCCATCCTGTATACTTTCTAAGAACACCGCGTACACCTCTGCACCCAGCAGGTACCAGAAATGTTTATAGAACCCAGCTGGGATGCCATCGAGTCCTGGTGCTTTCCCAGTATTTAAACCAGTCAGTGCATCTGATAACTCCTGAAAGCTGATGACTGCCTCCAGCTTCATCTTGACCGTGGCTGTAAGTTTAGGTAATCCATGCAAATAGTCCAACATGGCAGAATCATCAATTAAACCATCCTTAAATAAATCTGAGTAAAAAGACACCGCAAAGTTCATGATCTCCTCTGTGGTGTGCAGCTTGCGACCTTTAACGTCCTGCAGCATGTGGATCACTTTACTCTCGGCCTCTTTCTTTTCCAGATTAAAGAAAAATTTTGTTGGTGCGTCCAGGTGATTTAAAGTTTGAAAACTGTTTTTTTGTGTTTTTTCTGTCCACCCTGGTCATCGGACCTTACTTTATTCTTTGTTAATTAGTATTTCTTTCTTCATCTTGTAAAGCACTTTGAGTTACATCATTTGTATGAAAACATGCTATATAAATAAATGTTGTTGTTGGATATGGACAACGTGACCAACCACCAAGAGTGGTATCTGGACTGGGGTAGCGTGGGGAGCGCCCACCAAAAATTTAGAATGAGTTGGTCAGTTCATTAGGAGAACCATTTATGAAAATTAAGGGGCCTGTGCTCCGGGACACAGAGAGGCACACACAAGGTCATCGAAGTCTAATAACACTGCGCACTCTCAACCGAGGTGAGATGTATATGAAAGGTAAGGGCCATGTGCCCTATACACAGAGGGATGCCGTTTGTGTGTCCCTTCAGTTACATACTCTGGGTGCCAAGGGGTAGCCCCTGGTTCTCAAGGTCTAATACTGACTACCCACTATGGATACAGAGGGGTCCCACCCTCCCCTCCGCAACACACACCTAGTGCCCCAAATACGCTTTGATCAGCTCTGCTGGTAGCACTAGGTTGAATTTACCAAAAATCTATACATGGGATGCCAATTTATTGCTTGGCTACTTCACAACAGTAATTCATTCTTACTAGTTGGGAAATTAATTAGTAAATATAGTGCTTTACATAATAAATACAGATTCATTGTGCCTTATGGATTTTACAATGCTGTAGACCCTTGGGCAGGTAAGTGCCCTGCTCTCAGATGAGATCAGAATCTTTCTGTAGCTTGCCAGCTACAGTGCACTGACAGCCTGGGTAATGAATATATTGCTTTTGAATAACAAATATTAAATTAAAAAAAATGTAAGATCACTTAAATTCAAACAGTAAAGAAAGACATATCCCTTTGGTTCAAACATTGCACCTGGGGGTTAGGAGACTGTTGTGTCTCTTTGACATCATTTCATAAAAGAAGGTCATCAAAATACATCATAAGTGATACTCTGTGGGAGAAGCTATAGAGAGCGCTGTGGACAACCGAGGTGAAAAGCTGTTTTCATTTGTCACAATCATAACTGCACAATAACAGATCAATGAAATAATTTTGACTGAAAAAGTTCCTCATTTTTTCCTGGAATTCTTCAGTGCAGCTGGCTTCATACCGTATTTCTCCACAATTTCACTGCAGGTTCCATATTACATAACCCCATTAAAGCCTCTCCAGCCTCTTTTCAACAAAAGTTTGCTTTTCCCTTCAGTTTATTTATACTGTACTTTTCTGGCAATGAAAAACAAGTATTTTATTATTTTAAAACTCATCCATCCATTATCACGTCTTCTATTGCAGGAGAGAATAATATGCACATGTTCAGGATATCAGTTCTGACGAGAAAACTCTGTTCACCAAATGTGGTAGTTTTGACAATAAGATATTGGTGAAATTACAATGACTGCGATTGGAACTTTTTACATCTCACTGAGTGCTAATGCAATGGAGGCACTTAGGCTACAGAATAATGCAATCAGTGGACTCTAGTCTGCTTGCCCAGAGGGTGTTTTCATTGTAGACGTTGATTTTAATTAGGCATACTTCAAAGAAAGTTTTTGTTCACAGGTTGTAAGGTTACTGAGCAGCCACTAGTAATAAGAAATACTGTAAGGCGTTCTTGCATATAGACATGCAGTGGATTCAGAATGTATTCAGACCCCTTCACTTTTCTCCCACTTTGGTATGTTGTTGCCTTTTTGCTTTTAAATTAATTTAAATTCATTCTTTAAATGAATTTCTCTTCCCCACATTAAGCAACATTCAGTATTCCAGAATGACAAAGCAAAAACTGGATTTCAAAACTTTTTGCAAATTTATTAAAAATAAATAAGTGAAATATCACGTTGACACAAGTGTTCAGACTGTTTTCTCAGTACTTAATTGAAGCCCCTCTGGCAGCAATTCCACCCTGCAGTCTTTTTGGGTGACATAAAAAGCTTCTCTCACCTGGATTTGAGGATTTTTCTGACATTTTTCTCTACAAAGCTTTTCATGTTCTGTCAGCTTGGATGAAAACCATTCATGGAGTGTGTCACACATGCAGGCTTAAGGGGCAGCCAAAGGGTTCAAATGAGCGTGAAATAGCAAGACATAGGGGGTTGGAACAGAGTAGTAATGCCTTTTTTCCTCTTCCAAAAGACCAACAGAAGACTAATCCAATTTTCTCACCTCAGTCCCATGAAACAATGTCGCTCCCCGTGATGATGTCACTTCCGGTTCCTTTCATGACGGCGTCACTTCCAGCTCCCCATTGATGATGTCACTTCTGGTTCCTCATCGATGACGTCACTTCAGGCTCCTCATGATGATGTCATTTCCGACCCATAGTGATGACATCACTTCCTTCAAGACCACTTCCGTTTCCTTTCTGATCCTAATTTCCTTCCTGCTGCCATTTCATAAAAGACCCGTGAAAGAATTGTTTTTATTGTCAAATTTCAATTTTGACCATTGAATCAGTCTTTATTTGACTACTTGGACCACCACCATTCTTTTGTTGTTCATCTGTCTTTATTCTTCACAACAGGTACTTTCAGGTCTCTCCAGAGATGTTAAATTAGGTTCTACTCTATGCTCAGACTGGGACACTTAGTGACATTCCCAGAGTTGTTCTTAAGTCACTCCTGTGTTGTCTTTGCTTTGTGCTTAGGGTCATTGTCTGGTTGGAAGATGAACCTTCAGCTCAGTCTGAGGTCCAGAGTGCTCTGGGGCAGGGTGTCATTAGGGATGCCTCTGTAATTGTCTCTACTCATCTTTCATGGTTTAGCTTCCCAGTCCCTGCTGTTGAAAAATAACCCCAGAGCATGATGGTGCCACCACTAGGCTTCACAATTGGAAAGATATTGCACAGGTGATGAGCTGTGCCTGGTTTCCTTCAGATATGGTGCTAAATCTTGGTTTCATCAGATCTGAAAATTTTGTTTTTAACAGTCTGAGAATCCCTTAAGTGCCTTTTGGCAAACTCCAAGTGGGCTTCCATGTGTCTTTTTCTGAGGAGAGGCTTCTGTTTGATCATTATACCATAAAGACTAGATCAGTAAGGTTGTCCTTTCTCATATCTCCACAAAGGTTTTATGAAGCTCAGCCAAAGTGACCATCAGGTACTTGGTCACCTTTCTTACCGTGGCCCTTCTCCATCGATTGCTCAGTTTAGCCAGGTGATCATCTCTAGGAAGAGTAGTAGTTGTTCCAAACTTCCTCCATTTAAGAGTTATGGAGGCCATTGTGCTCTTGGGAAATGTGAATGCTGCAGAAATTGTTTTAGCCTTCCCCAGATCTGTTACTGTACATAATCCTGTCTCTACGCTCTACAGGCAATTCCTTCAAGCTCATAGCTTGTTTTTTTCTTATGTCATGGACACTAAGCATGGGTTGGCGTTCCAGCTAGAATGGTTCAAGGTTCCTTATCCAGTTGGGAGGCCAGTAAAATGGAGGGACATAGGGAGACCACCAGCATGGACTATTTTCTTCCTTGATGCATCAGGTGACAGCCTCCCTTGGCTATGGTGCCTGAATGGATATCCTTAGGGCAGGCTGGGAATAGAAATCCTGTGAGACAGCTCTGCTGGGTTTCATGGGTGCTACCAGGGAAATATGCAGGGGCAGATCCCCCCCACCCCCACTTTACAGAACTTCTGTCAGATCCAGAAGTACTTCCAGCATGCAGCTCTGTAACACCAGAAGTACTTCCAGGTCTGGCATAAAAGGGGTCTGACACCTCACCTCAGGGAGTTATTACAACATTAGAATGTTAGAACACTTCAGCTGAGAACAAGCCATTCAGCTCAACAAAGCTGCTCCCATTACAAACTACAAATACTGAAAACACTTTCTTGTACTTAATACTTGGTGTTTACGCTATGTATTTTTTAGATCTTACTGACTCATTTTTTTTCTCAAGAGCCCAACGACTGGTAAGTGTTAATATTATCTGCAGTACTATTACTGCTACATGTTTTATCATGGACCATTTCTGACATAGCAGCAGTGAAATGTTTTGTAGTAGTCTGAACGGTTGTTATGGTTTTAATGTATATTTAGTTACATGAATGTTTCATTAGAATTTTAGAACAATTTAGATGAGAACAGGCCACTTGCCCCAACAAGCTTGTCAATGTTATTCTTCTAGTTTCTCCAAAATCAATTCAAGTTTTGAAGGTCCACAAAGTGCTACTGTCTACCATACTACTTGGTAACTTATTCCATAGATCCATGTTTTTCCATGTAAAGAAAAATGTTTTCAATTCCTTATGTGAAATCTTCTTTTAATAAGTTTCCATTTGAGTTCCAGTGTTTTTGAACAGTTACTCTCAATCAGTCGATCGCGATCGACTAGTCAATCATGAAGCACTTGCTTGGTGACTGTAGTAGTATTATTGAATACTCTGCTTATTATCACTTAGGCCAGGTTTATACTTCACGCGATGCGACACATGCTCCAACAGACACTACTGCTACGCAAGCGGTGTACTGTTTATATTTGTGCGTGTACTTTGCGTAAATCTGGAAGATTCCAACAGGTGGCAGTGTGAGATATTATCATGGTGAGAACAGGTTCAGCTTCGCTGTGTTGTGAATTGCCTGAAACACCCATTAAATTCCGAGGACACCTTACCACAATATCTCTGAAAAGGATGTTTAATGATTACATTCATCAATCCAGGGATGTGCCCATTCCAGCTAGCATTGGGCACAAAGCAGAAACAATTCCTGGACAGGGCATCATCTCATCGCAAGGTGAATACAAGCTGTCATATACACTAGCATCATTTTAGTATCGCCAAACCTGCATATATTTGGAAGGAACCCGGAGCACACTGTGGAAACCCAGCAGGAAAACATGTAAACTCCAGGCAGGGAATACCAGCGATGTGATTCCCTGCAAGACAGCAGTGCTACTGCTCCACCACCGTGTCACCCCCATGTGTGTAATTATTAACAGTATTCATTATTTAAATGAAAATAATGATTTATCTGTAAAATGTAACATACATACTTTAATGCATTTCATCATGAAAGTGATATCAAGTATAAATCTAAGGATTCTAAATGTGCAGAGAGTTGGAATATCATACATTTAGTGTGTTCTGTGTGGTGATCTAAAGCCGCTTGCAGCTGCTGTCAAGTCAGGAGAAAGCCCCAGAAGCTCATAGTGATTAACAACTGGGTCGGTATTAAGATGAAGTTTACGACAGTCTACTTTAATGATAAAATAAACTAGAAGATTAAAGCCAAAATTTCCACTTTAATCACAAAATCCACTTTTTCACCATGTCCTTCATTTTTTTTTCTCTGTGGCTCAAGTACAGCGCTGTACATTATCTTGCTGTTGTGAAGCTGCAAAAAAAAGATGGCACAGAAGATGGTATGTGAGACTTTTAAAATGTATCGCATCATTACGATTGGGAATATGCGACGCTTGAATATAAAAGCACCACGAATGCATCTGTATGTCGGCGTTTTACTTCACCACATTGAACCATTCATCAAACATCGAAGTGCGCACACTGATCCAGTAGGATCCTCAAAACACCTTTCTGCAACATGTATATAGTAAACAGAAGCTCTGACGTCACATTCTGACTTTTATCAAACTGTGCCCCCCGACTTTTTGCTGGTACTGCAACTTGTGCAAGCGTCGCATTAATTTCTGAGGGCCTGCTCAGAGGACGCGTCAAATGAATGCTGGGAACACATGGCAGCCATGATGCGTGCACGTACATGTTCTGAGCGAGGAGTATAAACGAGCCCTTAGACTTACCATATAGTAGCCAAATATATAAAAGATGTAACCTGGTGTTCTATTGTAGACAGGACATCAATGAATCAATAAGTTCTTTTTCATCAAGTAGCAATTACTCCAAAGCTACAACAAAGATTTCCTGTATTCAGGGCCGTCTTAGGGCGTCATGGGTGCCAGGCAAAGTAGTGTGCTGGGCCCCCTGTTTTAATAGCGAAACAGAAACATGCATAGGCATCAGAAACATCTGGGACACCCAGCCAGTGCCCATTGTGCCCATACGTTAAGACTGCCATGTGTATGTCTATCTCCTTCACTAGCTTCTGAGGACAAATAATGTGGCCACAAGCCACTCCAAGAATACAGTTTCTTGTGAAAGTATTACTCCCAAGTATTTACTGTACTTCTTGCTTCACTGAAGAAACCTGCTCTCCCACTGAAACATGATATTTGAACTACTGTATACGATTAAAGACTTTTTTTTCTTTTAACTGCATGATCGCACGTGAGTAGTCCTAACATTCAATATTGTAATAATCTAATCAGCTTTATTTAGGCACATAAAAAGACAGCTTTAATAAAAAACAAAGAATAACAGAAGCAAGAAGTTGTTGAGAAAATAACTTTTTATGTGACCTCCTAGAGCTCATTCTTTGGATGTTATGCTAACAGTTGCCACCCACAACTTGCTTTGCAATAGAAAAGTATTGTAACTGGCTCAACCTGTATGCCAGCAGTTCATTCGTTTTATTTAATTTCGCCTCATCTTAAATGACTTTGTTCAAAGTCAGCATTTAGCAGAGCCCATGCAGCCACACATTATACATGGCAGGATGGGGATGATTCTAAGTACTAAGTTCTAAGTTCTTCCTCCCATACCCTTATCCTTTTTTGTCTCTGGGGCTCATTAATGGTCTGCACTTTAGGAGGATGTTGGTGCGTGCAAATGTGCTTAGCACCTCCATTCCCATACTAACTTTGAGCAGACACAGTCTGATTGTTAAGGAAGTATATTATTCAAAAATATTAAAAGGAAAGGATTATGTTAACATATCGTGCCTTGCTATAACATATTTAGATTTAAAATTGAACATTTTAACATAATATTGCATAAAAGCAATGTAAAATATTACATTAGCAGAGTAAACATGCAGAATACATATCTATCCATCCATCCATCCATCCATTTTCCAACCCGCTGAATCCGAACACAGGGTCACGGGGGTCTGCTGGAGCCAATCTCAGCCAACATAGGGCGCAAGGCAGGGAACCAATCCCAGGCAGGGCGCCAACCCACTGCAGAGAATACATACTGTATCATAAATGAATAACTATAAGAAATACCATTAACGCTGATGCAAGAATAACTACTGCAATTAACTAAGTCAGCTACATATTTTCCACTTACACCCAGAAAGATTATCATCCAGTGTTCATTGTGGGTTCAGCTGAGGCATGTGCACGTGTAAAACCCAAAAAACACTTAGATAGATAGTGTGGCGGACAGCCGGGACCCATGTCTGGCCGGGATGCCCCTTTGTCACTAGATCCGGGGAAGCAGCCATGGAAGCCACGCTACATCCCTCGGAACGTTTGTTGGCTGCCCCCCCTGGGTTGCGTCTGGGCCACTTTCGTGGAACACCGGAGCTCATGTTGCTTAACAAGCCAGTCTGGTCGGGTGCGCAGCCACACCTGGAAGTGCAGCCAGAAGTAGATCAACGAGCACCTGCAGCACTTCCGGGTGGGCTGTAAGGGGAGCCATTACTCAGGGCGCCAGAGTTGGGAGGAGGACGACGAAGCTGCCCTGGGAGGAGTGGAAAGAGTGTGATTTTTCTTTGTATTTTGGGACTGTGTTGTGCCTGTGGGGTTCACGGGGAAGACGTGCCCCACAGGTGAAGAAGAAATTAAAAATTCTTTTCTTTATTTTACATGTGCCTCCGTTGTCAGTCTGTGTCAGGTCAGTGCCAACCAAGCGCCAATATCACAATAAATAGATAGATAGGTAGATACTGTCTCTTTCAATCTCTTGCAGACCATCCAAGGGAAATCCAGCAGAGTACTGGCGCTAATGATGACATCACTTTTCTGGTGCCACTGATGATGTCACTTCCATTCCCACTGCCAATGATGATGTCACTTCCGGCCCCGCCCGATGATGATGTCACTTCCAGTCCCAACAACGTCACCTCCGGTACCGCCCAGAAGACATCATTTCCTTGACTGGCCTTTAAAGCCGCCACATTGTCTCAATAACTTCAGTTCTGTTTTGAAGTCGCATCTGTGAACATCTCTGTTCAATTTAAACCTAATTTTTGCAGGCCTTGAACTTCATGATGTCTAAGACTCATTCTTGTGACAATAGATAGATAGATCTTTTTCCTGAGGAAATTTTGGATGCTCTATATTTGTGCAGGAAGGTTGAAAATATTGAACATTTGAAAAGTTGTATTGAAGAAGGGGCCTGAGTTGCCTTGGAAGCGTGCATATTGTAATCTTTTTAGTTAGCCAATAAAGGGTGTCATTTTGCTTCACTTTTCATTGTTTCAAACCACAAAAACAATGCTACTGGAACCAACAAGACTTCTAAAATGTATCATTCTCACATGGAATGGGAGGATTATATCTTCCTTATGTCCATCTCTAAATGTGTGCGCCTAATATGCCAAGTTAATGTCATCCTAACAAAGAAATGAAAACTAGAACGACATTTCAAAACAATGCACAAAACACATTAAAGAGATTTCCCAGCCAAAAGTGAGCTACGAAGAAGAAAGATCCAAGAACTTAAAACTCAATTTGTAGCACAACAGTCTAATTTTACATGGCAGAACACCAGAGAGAAAGCAGCAACCATAGCATCATATCTCATAAGTGACGTTCTTGCAAAACAAAAAAAGCTGGTTAAAGAAGGTAAGACGATGAAAGAGACATTTCTAGAGGCTGCACACTCACTATTCAGAGATTTTAAGAATGAAACTGAAATTGTGGCTGCTATCAAGAATATGTAGTTATCCAGAAATAACAGTGACATGTGATCTGAAGAAATAGTGGGACAACTTAAGGATCAACTGAGAACTGATACTGAGAGGTATGAGTGTTTTGTAAGTTTCAGATGTGGTAAATGTGGTCCATTTGTGTACTTACACGTGAATGACATTTGAGGATGACTACAAACGAGGAGATGCTTGTGATTTTGTCACTGAAAGGGGGTTCATTGAACTCATTGACAACATCCACCTGCCCATGTGTAGACTTGTCTCCATTATCACAGATGGGGCCCCTGCAGTGGTAGGTCATGATAATGGTTTTGTTGCCATGTGTAAATGACACCATTCTTTCCTGGACTTTATCCATTATCATTTCATCATCCATCAACAGGCTTAGTGCATCAAGGTTTTCAACACAAAAGATGTGATGAATGTTGCAAGGGATACTATAAATTCCATTCAGTCAAGAAGTCTACAGAAGTGGCTATTTCGTGGGCACATGGAGGAGACTGGTACAAAACACACAGACTTGTTACTGCATACTAATGTGTGGTGGCTGAGCAGTGGTAAATATCTGTAGAGATTTTGCGAGCGTTGCCTGAAGTCAAAGACTTGCTCAAGTAGTCTGAACATGCTGAATGAGCACAGCTTCTTCTTCTTCTTTCGGCTGCTTTCATTATTTCGGCTTGTTCCATATCTTCCTATTCTCTGCTTCTTGTTCTGTTACCACCATCACCTGCATGTCCTCTTTCACCACATCCATAAACCTTCTCTTTGGCCTTCCTCTTTTCCTCTTGCGTGGTAGCTCTATCCTTAGCATCATTCTCCCAATATACTCAGCATCTCTCCTCTGCACATGTCCCAACCAACGCAATCTCACCTCTCTGACTTTGTTTCCCACTCATCCAACTTGAGTTGACCCTCTAATGTCCTCATGCAATGGGTGGCACCTCAGCACCTCACTAGTTTGAATAGAATGGAACAGTGTGAGGTTTTTTACAGTGGCTGGAGTGCCAATCCTACCACCAACCCCCAAATTTTCCCTGTAAGCTAGAGGACCTGCTTGCAGGGCTGGATGCAGGTTAACATCATGCCTAGGATGGAGTAGCAGCAGGTTAAGAGCCTTGCTCAAGGGCCCAACAGAGTGGAATCACTTTTGACATTTACAGGATTTCCCCGATGCAGATCCCTAGCCTTAGAGCCACCACTCCACCCATTGCGAGGCATAAAGAAAAATATAATTGACATGATCAGCTCTGTGAGTGTTTTTAAGAGCAAGATACAACTCTTTTCAGCCAGGCTACAATGTCGTGCCCTACGATGCTTTCCAAATATTCACTCAGAACTTGAGTATCAGGGCACAGCAGCAGCTCAGCTTGACAATGACTGTTACATTCAATATCTTCATAGCTTCTCATTAGAGTCTGACAGATGTTTCACTGACTTTGCACCACTTGAGGTAGTCACCACATAAATGTGTTTCCCATTTAGCACAAATATTGATATAAATGACATTGCCTCCAAAATGGCATCACATTTTTTTTCCAGACACAATAGCAGAGGAGAATGAAATCATTACACTTGAGAATAACAGTCAGGAATCCACGATAACCACTGACATGAAGAGATAATTCTGGTGCCTACTTTTAAAGTAAAAGTATCCTAACATAAGGAGATGAGCTGTTTGATTATCAGCCCTTTTCGGATCAGCCTATTTATATGTATCTACCTTCTCCCACATGAAAACAAAATGGGTCATATTCAGATCAGCCATGACAAATGACCACTTATCTGCCTGCTGGAGAATTTCAACTTGCTCCAACAACCTGATTATGAAAAACTAGCAGCCTCTTCCCAATGCCAAACATCCCATGAAAGGTAGGAAATTAATTAATCTGTGCATTTTTTATCAGTAGCTTTTATGAAAATTCTACATGTGATATGGAGTGGGATTTGGAACTGTTAGATCTACTGAGGTTGAAGGGAGCAAAAGTAGATCTCATGTGTGAAAATGTTGCACACCCCTGTTCTTGAAGATAAACTCATTTTAGAGTAATATATACTTCCTTAGAAGACTGGCGTCCTTCAACATCTGCAATAAGATGCTGCAGATGTTCCATCAGACGGTTGTGGCGAGTGCCCTCTTCTACGCAGTGGTGTGCTGGGGAGGCAGCATTAAGAAGAAGGACGCCTCACGCCTGGACAAACTGGTGAGGAAAGCAGGTTCTATTGTAGGCATGGAGCTGGACAGTTTGACATCTGTGGCGGAGTGACGGACGCTCAGCAGGCTCCTATCAATTATGGAGAATCCACTGCCACTGAACAATATCATCTCCAGACAGAGGAGCTGCTTCAGCGACAGACTGCTGTCAATGTCCTGCTCCACTGACAGACTGAGAAGATCGTTCCTCCCCCCAACTATGCGACTCTTCAATTCCACCCGGGGGGGGTGGGGTGCGTGGGTAAACGTTAACATTCAAAGTTATTGTCTTTTTTTATCTGCATTTTTATTACTCTTTAATTTAATATTGTTTTTTGTATCCGTATACTGTTGCTGGAGTATGTGAATTTCCCCTTGGGATTAATAAAGTATCTATCTATCTATCTATCTATCTATCTATCTATCTATCTATCTATCTATCTATCTATCTATCTATCTATCTATCTATCTATCTATGATCCACCATTCTAATTTCACTTCAGTCATTTCACCTCTTTGTTGAAACTGATAAAAAATCAACTCCTTTACTCTCTCCTCATCGCTGACACTTCTCAGGCTCTTCTTGGCTTTCTCTAGTGCTGCTATATCTTTAGTGGAATATGGAGATGAAAACTGTACACAGTTCAAATTTCAGATGGGGCCTCACAAGCGCATTATGCACCTTAAGCAACCCCTTGTTTTACACACATCGGGCTACATAATCTATGGCCTGTTATCCTTCTTAATCACTTCTGCACATTGTCTAGAGGTGGACAGTGAAGAGTCCACTGTGACTCCTTAGTTCTTCTCATAAGGTGCACTTGCAAATTTCAGACCACCCCATTATGTATTTAAGTCTAACGTATTTACATTCTACATGCCTTTCATTTTCTTGCTAACACTGACAATCGTTTTAAAAACAATTCCTAAGAACCAAGTTATTTAATATGGCCTCTTCATGATTACAATTTAATTCTACCCTTAATTAATTAGGCATGCTCAGAATTATCATCCTCTTCAATGAATCTGATAGCTTTATCAATCTTTACCTTTCTCTATTTTCTTGTCTGGTTCTCACCACCTGATCATAGTCCTGTGCAGCTACTTATGATGGTTGAATGTTTGAATGAAAGTGAATACCCCAACCTGCCATGAGACCCACTGTGTTGATTCCTCTACGGCGAAGCCTTAATAAAAAAAATTCAATAAAGAATGTGTATGTTAGGCAGAATGCCCAGTAGGGACTGGGTGGTCTTTTGGCCTGGAAACCCTACAGATTTTTTTTTTCCCCAGCTTAACTGGAGTCTTTAAAAAAATTTTCTGACCACCTAAGCCAACTAACCTTATCATTATTAAGAGAATGATAAAAAACAAAACAATTCTGTGTCTAAGGACTCTGTTTTTCTTAATTATGAATCTATTTTATGTAAGTATACATTATTTATTGTTTTCATATAATTTATGCATTATTTTTCTTATGTAATTTTTATTTCTTATTCTTTACATGTAGCTGATTCTTTGACCTCTTGTGAAACACTTTGAGCTATGTCATGTGTATGGAAATGCATTATAGAAATAAATGATGTAGTTGTTGCTACTTAAAATAATTTTCATCTGCCACACATCTGACCAAGAGTGAAATCTGTCCTGGTCCATTTGTAATGGTTTGGATGAGTTTACAATATTTGTCCTTGCATCTTCAAATGTAATCAGCGTGTTATTTAAATTCTTATCAGAATGATTTATGTATACCAAAAATAGCAGTGTATAGTAGTTTGTAAGAACACTAGAGGTCACTGTCTCCTCTTTAAACTCAACATACAGACACGCAGACACAGGGTAAAAGCACTAAGAAGATATTTAATATTTTCTTCTTTAAATATTGCTCCTCCATCATCACAGCCACCAATAAACAAAAGTAATCCACAGTAAATCACTATAATCCTCTCCTTCACACCTCCCAGCAAGCTCTGTCTTACTCGTCCTGACTCCAGTTCACTTGCTGGGTCTCCACCAGTCCTTTCTATAGTCCTTGACCCGGAAGTACTTCTGTTCTTCCACTCATGTGACTTGCTAGCACTTCTGGGTCAGATGGAGAATTGGATTTTTCTTCAGCCCGAAAGTACTTCAGGACTCCTGTACTGGGAGTACTTCCGGGCAATAAATATGGCATGAGTCCTTCTGTTCCTTAACAGCTCCTCCTGGCGGCACCCACGGCACCCAACAGGGCTGCGCAACTGAACTCCAAGTTCCGGGATGCCCTGCGGGAATCTATGGCCATCTAGATCCCAGGGAAGCTGCCATTTAGTGTTTTGGGGGAGGTAGTGACCTGGAAAAGCTGTCTTCTCCCATCCTTCCATCACAGGGGTGTCCCGGCTGGGATGAGCTGCTGGCCATCCGCCCCAAGATGTAAGAGTCAATCTTAAAAAGTTAACGCTTTAAGTTAAACTTATATTAGTATATACTTAATCTGAATAGAATATAATTTTCTTTCATAGGCATAGACAATGGTAAAGTCTTTTACCCCCTGTAAGTTATGAAATAGAACTTTCTTGCTATATATGTGATACAGTGTGTTAATTGTTTCAGTTGTTGTTTAGAATAGGTCCCAGTGCTAGCAGGGACTTAAAGACCCATTAGTAGTATGACCATGGGATAAGCATACAGTTTTCTGACCATTTAGAAATAGTTCACCAGTATGAGAGAGCTTAAAGAAACAAACAAGATATAAGCCTTAAACTGAACTTTTCTTTTTTTGCAATATCAAACTTTTCTCTATTTTTGTGTTAACTGTTTTACTTTTATTAAAGCTTTTAAAATGAAGATATTTTGTCTGTGTAATCATTTCAACGCATCAAGCTTTTGGCTAGAATCCCATGAAGCATGCTGGTAAATGCAGCTACAGTAGATAAAAACCACTTAAAGACACAAATTTTAACATTATTTAATTCTGATTATATTCTGCATACCATAATCCTTTGCCTGCTCTCTTTAAGCTAATTTTGCACCCATCTACAAGCTGCACCTTGAACTCCCGTATAGTGTAATATAAACGTCTACGAGTGGAAGTGTGTCTGTCTGTTTGGCCCGGAAGTGAGAGGTGGAGTCAGGGTAAGGGCTCCACCTCCAAGGAAACCGAAAACTCACTTAGCCGCTAATAACAAAAGCGAGGCCAGCTCGTCAGCAAAGCGAAACCTCAGAAGAAAGACAAAGTCACTTAGCCGCTAACATCGGCAAAATGGTATCCCTTTTACTTTTCCTCCTGCCGCTAATACACAAGCGATGCGAGCACGTCAGCAAAATGAATCCTCCTAGGAAAGAGATGACCAGGGTAGTTCCTTTCAATTACCTGACATCTCTATATTTAGATTTTTTTTCTGATGATTTCAATAGTTTCTAGGACCCTGGGCTTTTTACAGCACGGGCTTGCACAGCTAGTAGTGTAATATACATTTTTCTGATCATACTTTTATTGATCCAACATGTTTTTGAAACTGAGTCTCCCAGTCTAAACCCATTTTGACTGTATATTATCTTTTCCTTAATAATTCCATCCATCCATCCATTATCCAACCTGCTATATCGTAACTACAGGGTCACGGGGGTCTGCTGGAGCCAATCCCAGCGAACACAGGGTGCAAGGCAGGAAACAGACTCCAGGCAGGGCACCAGCCCACTGCAGTTCCTTAATAATTGCTTGCATTAATTTTCCTATAATGCATGTTAAGCATACAAGCCTAAAGTTATTTGGTTGGACTGATTATCTTTTCTATATGATGGAATAACATTTCCTACCTTTGAATCTGTAAAAGTTTCCACAGCATTCAGTGATTTTTAAAAAATGAAGTCAAGGGTTTATGTGTGTACTCAATAACCTCCTTAAGCACACTAACATAAAAATTATTTTATCTGAGGGATTGGTTTGACTTCAACCTGTATAATCTACCTGCACTTGTCTACCCCTATGATTTTCAAATCACCAAGCACCTCTCTGATAGTCCCTGTGACTGCTAAAGGTGATCATTTTCTTCACATGTGAAAACTTCAGAAAAATTCAAATTTAGAGCATTCACTATTTCAATGCCTGTATATTTTACTTTGCCCTTACCGTTACCACTCACTTCACCCTCTTGTTGAGCACAGCTTAACCACTAAAATACTACAAATATTACCAGACCTGTGAAAAAATGTTGCTCATGTATACCTGAAATGATAAATAAACCTTTATGGGGAGGGGAACAGAAAAGCAGGAGATATCCCCATGTACATTATACGCAGAGAGAACATGCAAACTGCACAGAATCAGTCACTGGGCTTGGATTTGACTTTGCCACTGTGAGCCATAGCTGCTCTATGATACCATAATGGGTGTTGTTATACTATGCAGTGGATGTCTTGGGACAGCAATAAATAAATAAATAAGGTTAGTGATCTGGGGCCTCATGTATAAACGGTGCGTACGCACAAAAATGTTGCATACTCCCGTTTCCACGCTCACATCACGATGTATAAAACGGCGTAAAGCCACGCACATTTTCATGCTAGCTCAATCCTTGGCGTATGCAAGTTCATCGCTCAGTTTTGAAAACTGCAGAGCTTTTGTTCCAGTATGGTTTCGCTTTCTTTTTTAGATCCACATCCCTGACGCGGCTTTATCATATACACTGAAATTAACCTCATATCGTTTATTAGTTTGAGGCATCTGATTGTAATTAACCTGTAATAATATATTGGTCCATGGAATTGCCAAACTATTCCAAATACCATAGCTGCTTTAGTAGTGTTACTCTCACTGCACCTTCTTCTTCTTCTTCTTCTTTCAGCTGCTCCCGTTAGGGGTTGCCACAGTGGATGATCTTTTTCCATATTACTCTCACTGTACCACTCGGAGTATTTATATTACTGTATCTGAGTGTGGAATCACAGCTCTACAGCAGCTGATTGGAAAGAGAATTATCGGTATATAGCACACACTGCCTCAGCCATGCTGCCTATTTGAACTGCTCTCATACAGCAAACGCTTCAGAGCCTTTCTTGTACAGACCTCGCAATTCAGAAACAGTTTCATCCCAAGAACTATAAATGCACTCAATCAGTCCATCATGTACTCCTTGTAGAACTGTTTGTACTTATTAGTACAATTACCTTACTGTAAATTTGCGATACAGATATATTATTAAACAATCTGCGGCACTTTATAAAGTGTTTATTTACATATGATGACGATATCATTTTTAAGATGAAATACAGCAAAATGTGTTTATTATATTATTAACTTCATTTAAATAGTCTATATTGTTAATAATTAAAAATGTGAGGACATGGTGTCGTAGCACTAGCAAGGAGCTGGCGCCCGTTCAGGGATTGTTCCTGCCTCTCGCTGTATTCTTGCTGGGGCTGGCGCGACACTGGAAGGACAGATGGATAGAATAATTAAACATGTACTATGAAGATATTTCAATGTTCCTTAATGTCTGTTACTGAGCTGATTGTGTGGTGATTGGGTACTTGGAGAAAGAAAGCTGTTAAATAAAACAAACCTTGCTTTTCTGTGTTGTTATGGTACTGAGATGTAGCCATTAATGTTAGTGATTAAATGCTTTTCTAGCCAACAATCAAAGCAATGGATCTGCTGACAAATACCAAGTTTGAAACCTTTACCATCTAAGCTGTAATATGCAGCTGATCTTGAGATAGGAGGCTTATAAATTTCTTAAGCTGTCTATCAGGTTGAGGTCATAAATTTGAGATTGGCATGGCTATATCACCATCACAATTTTAGTTTTGATATTTTATAAATTTTCTTTGGCCTCTAACATTTGTTTTGGGAGCTTGTAGTACTAGGGTGTTGTACCGTGTTAGCCATTATGGATGTGGTGAGAAGTTAAGCAAAATGACACCTGGCTAACTAGAAAGATTACAATATGCAAGCTTTCGAGGCAACTCAGGCCCCTTCTTCAGGGGGTTTTGACGTCAAGGAATCTTGTGATAATATTTGTGTTTGTACTAGATGCATTTTTAACAATATTAAAAATAAAAATCTCCAACTCACTCATTTTATTTTCATATGAGCACCACAATTTTGAGAGTTATTTGTTGACAGTCACTATGCTGCTGCTGTTGCTGGGTAAAGTCAACCAGAAGTGTGTGGTGCATAATAAACATATGGAGTTGAAGCCATGCAATTTTCAAGATGCTCCCTAAAGACCTTACTGAATTCTTGGTTATGAATAATTTTACCCTGCATTGTAACTACAATTTTATGTTTTGGCTCTGGTTAAGTGTTTTTCTTTGGTTTCGGACCTTACTCGCACTGTTTCTGGACTATGATTCTTGATACCTGTCCTGAGCACTGTTTGCTTAACCCTTTGTCTTTTTGGAACGGACCCTTTGCTTGGAAAAATTTGTCTTAGCTGCGTCTCCTGATTCTTAATCCCCTCAAAAGCTAAACCACCTTGTGCAGTCAGCACAGGCTATATTGGAGAACGTATTTCAGGACACATGGAATTATTAAAGGAGTTAACATGACATTTGTTATAACAGAATATGATGAGTTGACACTTCAAAGCAATTTTCCATGTGGTAACTGCAGCAATTCTTGGAATCAGGCATTTTCATTCAAAAAATAGTTAAAATAGTATATTTACACCATCCATTCATCCATCCATTTTCCAACCCGCTGAATCCGAACACAGGGTCACGGGGGTCTGCTGGAGCCAAAACCCGGCCAAAACAGGGCACAAGGCAGAAACCAATCCCGGGCAGGGTGCCAACCCATCGCAGTATATTTACACCACTGAATTGTAATAGTATTTTAGCTTTCATTGCTTATATCTTATTATTCATTTTATTGTTGATTTTATTTACTAGTATTACTTTAGGTTTATTGTGTAGTTTTGATACAATTGATTGAAACAGAATGAACAAATGAGCCCAGAGATTATTCATTACTGCTGTGTTTCTTTTTGTTTTCATTCCTGGTATTACTACTAAATGTTTTTTATGTTTTATTCTTAATACTACTACCTGTGTGTTATATGTTACTGTTACTGCATGTCACGTCATGTCATTTTCTAACCCTATTGTGCAGGTTCACCTTGTGTCACCAAAACAGCTCTGACCCACTGACGCAAAGGTGTCCTGTGGTATCTGGCACCAAGTTGTTAGCAGCAGGTCCTGTAGGGTGTGAGGCGGGTCCTCCATGGATCAGACTTGTTTTTCCAGCACATCCCAGAGATACTCAATCAAATTGAGATGTGGAGAATTTGTAGGCGAAGTTAACACCTTGAACATTTTGTCACATTCCTCAAACCATTCCTGAACAATTTTTGAAATCTGGAAGGGCACATTAGTCACTGCCATCAGGAAATGCCATTGTTGTAAATAATCTTTAGGTGGGTGTTATGTATCAAAATAACATCAAGTAAAAACCAGGACCCAAGGTTTCCCAGCAAAACATTGCCCATAGCATTGTATTGCCTCTGGCCATAGTGCATCCTACTGCTATCTCACCTCCAGGTAAATGATACGCACACACATACGCAGAGCCGTCCACTTGCTCTAAAAGAAAACATGATTCAGGTCCCCTTCTTCCATTGCTTCATGGTCCAGGTCTGATGTGCCCATTATAGGTGCCTTCAGCAGTAGACAGGGGCCAGCATGGACACTCTGACCAGTCTGTGGCTACAGAGTCCCATACACACCTTACTACAATGCATTGTGTGTTCTGACATTTTCCTGTAATGGGCAGCATTACATTTTACAGCATTTGTGCTATAGTAGCTCTTCTGTGGGATCAGAGCAGACAGGCTAGCCTTCACTTCTCACATGCATCAATGAGCATTTATGACTCTGATGCCAATTCACCTCTTGTCCTTCTTTGGACCACTTGTAGCAGGTACTAAACACTGTGTCCAGGGAACACCCCCCCCGCCCCTCCCCCACCAACAAATGCCATTTTGGAGATTCTCTGACCCATTTGTCCAGCCATCACAGTCTGGCCCAATTCAAAGTCACTCAGATCCTTATACTTGTTCATTTTTCCTGCTTCCAATGCATCACCTTCAAAAACCAACTGTTCAGTTGCTGCCTAATTTATCCCACCCCTTGACGGGCACCACTGTAATGAAATAATCAATGTTATTCACTTCACCTGTCAGTAGTTTTAATGTTGATATGCTGATTGGTGCATATCAGGGGTAGGCAACTTTGGTCCTGGAGGTTTTTGTTCCAATCCAGTTTCTTAATGAGAAGTCAATTATTGCTGTTGAAGCACTTGTTGTTCAAGTGATATTTTGATGCTTCATTTTAGTGCTCTTGTTTGTTAAGGTTCCCCACCTTTAATTGATGATTTCATTCTTAAAAAGCTGCATTCACTCTTTTCATGGCTCCTTATTAGCAATAAGATGCAAATGACAAAGGAGTTCTCCATCTAACTTGTTTCCATTTACACCTGTGTATATTCATCATGCATTATTTGGTTTAATAAAACAGAGAAAAATGTAACAGACTGAAAATGATCCACATAAGGCTTCAAATCATTTAGATGATATCCTTAGAAAGAAAAAAAACTCTACGATATCAGAACATGACATTGCAGAGTAATAAGCAATAAAATTAAATTAAGGACTGAGATAGGCAAGGATTGGTTTCTGATTAAGCAAATGGGCTGTAATGAAAACCTGCAGTCACCGTGGCCCTTCAGGACCGACGTTGCGTACCCCTGGTGTATATTATATGCATATATTGTCACACGTGTGTGCATAGGGGATGATTTAAGGGCTCTGGTAATTCTAATAATTTGCCACTTCAGGGGTTGGCTCTGTGTTATAATGTTGTGTCTCTTCCTCCCTCTGCAGATGAGAAGACTGACAGCTTTACTACCACTGTCTGTCCACCTGGACCCACCTTTTCCTGCCAGAAGTCCTGAAAGCCAGCAGATGTGTCATCTTAGTTCAGTTCTGTTATGAGCATGCATCTGTGAAGACATTTGCACAACTGTTGCATGTTTTTCTTTGCCTTAAATCTTTCAGTTATATGGGGTTACCAGGGTGGCACCTCAAATCTTTATCGTAATACATATACTGTATGTATATTTGTAGCACCACTTAAAGCATTGATATTTCATTTGCTGATTATAATTACTGCTGCATTCACATTTCACACCACAAAGGCATCAGCAGGTCTAACTAGGCATATATGCCCTTGTTTCCTGTACCCACCTCATCCAACTCAAGGCTGTATGTATATCTGATAAATCAGGATCAGAATGGAACAGCTAGCCGTTCATCACTCGTCATTTGTGTTCATATGATAAATGAAGTCCATCACCTTTGGCAAAAGTCACACAAACTTTAATGTTGGTTAAGTATGCACATAATCTAGAGGTACAAGTGAAAAGTAGTTTTTTTTCTTTCTATTATTCTGCACTATTTTAATTTAATGCTTACAATTCCAATTTTCCCCATGAACTTGAACATTGATTAAACAGATTGATGAAATGAACAATTTGATGTAATTTGGTATGTATACATATATTTTGCTTTAAAAAGTGTTCAGTGTTAACCCTCTGTTTGCCTTTTGCTGTCTCTCTGAAGTGTACTGTAAAGAAGTGACAAATATGAAAATACAACCACACTGTTGTTATCTGGATATCACTCTGAACAAGGGAGTGAAAAGAAGAAGTTGTGACTGAATGAAGAATCGTAACTCTCAAATGGCCTTAAAAACGGTACCAAGAAAGTACTGTATGCATGTGATAGTTATTGTTAGTTATACTAAGCCGTGTGCTAGGAAATCCTGGGCACCAGTTAAATCCTGTCACTCTCACCATACTGTGAACTTGACTTTTAGCAACAGGAACCAACGGTTCTGACACAATGGTTGGAAAGATGAATGGAGCACAACAAATAGAAATATTGGATAAAAACCTTAAAACGTTTAATCTTTCTCTAAAGAATGCACTATTCTATCAGTTATATAAATGACAAAAATTAAAACGCCCCATGATTCAAACCATATAAAGTATTTTTTCCAGCACAATACTGTACAGTGTCTAGAGCAGGGGTCTCCAACTCCAGTCCTGGAGAGCTACTGTGGCTGCCAGTTTTCATTCTAACTCTTTTCTTAATTAGTGACCAGTTTTTGCTGCTAATTAACTATTTCCCTTTATTTTAATTATTTTAATTGACTTTTCTTGAGACTCTGACAGCTAAATTGATTCTTTTTTCTTTAAACAGCACCTAAACATAAACTTGATGTGACGTGAGCCAACAGATGACCAACTAAGTTAGGGCCTCAAACTCCAACCTTCCTTCAGTTACTTAACTTGAAGCCAATTCTCGTTGCTAATTAACCCCATTATTTAATTCCATGGTGCTCATTCTGCCATGGCAGACTTTTCCAAAACTTTTGATTTTCTTTTTTAAGAGCACTGTCAAAATGTTTTGTGGACCTGAGCAGATCAACATTACTGAGGCCTTCACCATTCTTTATTTTTAGTTATTGTGTGATGGACGCAGGTTGTTGTTTATGTGTTGGTCCATGTTGTGTCTTAATATTGTTTGGTTGCTAATTAAGGAAAAAAGAAATAATTAAGGGGTCTGAGTCTTAAGTTGTGCATCAATTAAAATTAAGGTAAACAGTTAATTAGCAGAAAAATCTATTACACTTTGGGTTGGCTACCATATAAAATGCTAAATAAATAACATTTTTTTTTCATTCCTCATACCTGATGAGCAATCTGTCGAGCCAGGATGTCCATTCGGCCACCAGCCTCAGATATCACCATTGCAGCATTTATCACATCAGATGTGTACTTCAGTGGTCCTCTTCCTCTGCAGAAATATATTGTTATACCTTTAACATGCTTTAACAAAAAAAAAAAAACAATCAGCAAATATCTGTCATTACTTTCTTTATGCCATCATTAACTTCTTTAAACATAATAACTGGCTTACACTAATAAATCCCATCAAAATGTACTGCTTGCACAAAAAGTGTGCCACAAAACAAGTTAAATTATCCAATCTATCACTGAGCACGAGGCGGAGACCAATAATCAGCCAAGACAAAGAGCCCAGCTTTGCTTTACAAACTTAATATGTTGTCTTGCTTTCAGTATGCAAATTGCACCATTACCTAAAAAAGCCCGTATTAGTCAGCCTGCAAATGAAAACCTGTCTGAGGAAATGAACTGTGGCATGCTGCTTGTAATATTTAACTGAGGTCAGACCATTTATAAATTTACATGAAACAGTCTCGTTCAAGCACCATACACACGCACAGCCACATACCTGACAAATATCATTTTGTAAATAACAGAAGCAGATGTTCATAGAAATGAATTTAGAACTCTATATTTTATGGTGGAAACTAAACAAATCAATCCATGCTGTGTTAGTGAATACATAAACTTGGCTCTCAGTATCACAATGTTCTTTTTTATATATTTGGTTGACACAGTGGGGCTATTATGAGATTTTTGACTTAAATAATGTATTTTTATATGGCTTTGTGCGGCCTTATTTTTCTCATTATTATTTATTTTTAAGTATCTGATGGTAGCATCCTTGGTTTGCTGTTCTGTGGTTTAATTTTCCTTGTTGCGGCTGCTGTTACAAATTTTCTTCTCAATATGTGATGCCTTGTGAGACTTAAAAGAGATTCTCATTTGTTTCACTTAAGAATCAAGTTTGCCACAAATAGTTCTCCTAAAATTCCATAGTATGAATACCTTTAGACCAAAAAGAAAACAACAGAGGTAAAAGGAGTGAAAATTGAGAATTTGGTTTGAAAAGCATAGTCTATTTCGGTGAGATCTTGTTTTAAGCTCTTTCAAGACTTCATTTTTTTTTTTTTTTTACTTATTATTGGATAGATGCCTTTATTCAATGTGACTTACAACATCTAAGATACGGTTGGTTATATTTCCTTTGTTTTACTATTTGAACCACAGGCAGATGAAGTGCCTTGTTCATGGCCACATTTTGCCACTAGAAGGATTTGAAACCACAACGTCAAGGTTTGAAGACAAAAGAAAATACCTCCATTTTATTTCTTTTTGATCTCATTGTTGTTTAGGAATGAAACCAAAACAGATATTAAGAAGATCTCTTTTTTGATTTTTTCCATTCCTAAGGGCTGTTTTTCAGCCAGGGCATGGCCATACTTATTTGCACCAACAGCATTGGTTGCCAGTTATGCAATCGCTTTGTTGATCAATCTGATGTCATTAAACTCACATTTAAAAGATGGTGGTGGTCAGGGGAGACTGTAGTGTTTGATTCCTTTGACTTTGATCTCTGCATTTTGCATTAAAGGCTATGATTTTCTCTGCGACATCCTGGTATTCCAGACCCCCGTCTGTTTGTTGTCTAAGAAAATGACTGTCAGTTTAGTATTTTCATGTGATAGTCCTGCTAGCTCAAAATTATTACATTTGATCCACAATACCTCATATCATATTATATCAATTTGGGAATTAACCCTGATGTCTTACAGCATTTAAGATTCATTCTTAAGTCCCTTAATTCCCTTTTGCCTGAATTAGAATTTAGTTTTTTCTTTTATGTTTACAGTTATTTACTTAGCAGACAATTTTATCCAATGCCACTTACAAAAGAGATCAACATAATCAAGAAAACAGACTGGAGGGACTGTTTGGGAAGAATTGTTACAGGACAAGGTTATAGAATTGATCAAAAAAATAGTTACAATACCTAAAACAAAAATCTAATAACTGATATCACTTAGACAGAAAATCACAGAACAAGAGAGTCTTCAAACGCTTCTTAAACACATTGAGGGAGTCAGAAGTTCGAATGGAGGTGGGCAGCTTGTTGACTCTTGAAAGGAGTCTTGACAGAAATGTGATGCCAAACAGAGGAGGAATCACCAGACATTGTTCATTAGCATGCCAGGGTATTTGAGAAAGAGAAGAAGACCTCATAAATGTCTCTCTCTCTCTCTCTATATATATATATATATATATATATAGTGTTGCAAAGGCGCTATATAGGCATTGACCCGACACAGACTTACAGCAGAGGCACGTATATAAATGAAACAATAAGGTTTTTCATTTTTCTTCAGCCGTGGGGCATGTCTTCCTCGTGTCCCACAGGCCCAACACAGTCCCAAAAAACCACCAAAGAAAACACCAAACACCCAAAAATCACTCCTCTTCCTTCACTCCTCCCAGGCAGCTTTGTCCTCCTCCTCCTCCCGACTCTGGTGCCCGGAGTGGTGACTTTTGGCTCCTTTTATAGCCCTCCCGGAAGTGCTCGTTGACCTACTTCTGGCTGCACCTCCGGTGTGGCTGCGTTCCCGCCCAAGATGGGCTCGTCAGGCCGTGCAGCTCCCCCTGACAGTGGCCATGGAGCCCAACAGGAGTGAGCTCCGATGTTCCAAAATATTGGCCCCAATGCCTAACCCAGGGGGGTTGCCAACAAGTGTTCCAAGGGACGTAGTGTGCATCCCATGACTACTCCCCCGGATCCAGAGTCAAAGGGGCGTCCCGACCAGGCATCAGTCCCGGCCATCTGCCACAATAGGTATTGACCCATTGAATTCTCTGTTAGCATGTAACTGCCAACCCCTTACCCAGACCGGCCACTACACTACCAAGAATATTTCCTTGAAATAGCTTGAAGACTCTCGAAATGATAACAAGCCGTACTCCTTACAGATTGTCTTAATTTTCCAGACACGATGAAATAACCAGAAAACAGTAGATGGATATGTAAAATCAAAATGGATATATTGACAATGATAAATATAAATACACATGAAGACAGACAAATATTCAATTATATATATATATATATATATATATATATATATATATATATATATATATGTGCACACAAACCACCACTAACCCAATGACACTAATGAATAATTATTAAATGAAAACACAATATTTACAAAACCCTACCTTGCCCCATGAAACCACAAACACAGATGAATGATAAATGGTAATGGAAATGAAAGTGATAAATGAGTCCAAAAGTTAATAAAGTCCGGTAACAGTTGAATATTGGCTGATGTGAAATATTTCTTCACCCCGACAATACAAAAAACAACCTTCCCGTAAGTGTCCTCAGCAATGGTTGATATGTATCCAAACCCTGGGGATTCTCAGTGCTGGCAGTCGTGATAATGGTCTGGATCCTTCTTAAGCAAGTAATGGAATTGTACGATGAATGGAAATGAGATGAAATATGGATGTATAAATGATTCTTACTCTTTTCCTTCTCTCTCTCTCTCTCTCTCTCTCCTTTCCTTCTTCCTTCCTTTGCCTTTTGCTCCTCTTGTTTAAATACACAATGTCCTGGATGTAACTGGTGGATTTAACAGGTGATTTCCATCTTGGATTGCGGTCTCCCTTCATCATCCTTTCCCTTTTCACTTACGGAGACAAGATTTACTGATACATACATATAGTACAGCAAACGGGACAATAAAAACAAAACACACTCAGCACAGACCAAAAAAACACAAATACTTATTATTATGTAGCCCCGCTACAAGCAAGCATCAAGATCTGAACTTAATACACGCCACTACCAAGTGTCAACGTAGTGGTCTGAAAAGAGGAGTGATGTGTGTCGGCTGGTTGAACACTATAAGTGCCTCTGCATTTTGAATCAATGGTTTGGTGACACATGTTGGTACTCCTGTTAGCTGAGAGTTACAGATGTGACAAAACCAAAGCCTGGGCCAGGGGTCATGCTGCATACTCTGTCATATACGGTCTGATGTTGCAGATGTTGTATAGAGTGAATCTGCGAGACTGAGAGATTGTCACTGCTCATTGGTTACCATCCCAAGGTTGTACAGACTTGGCGGGTGTTAGGGATAATGAGCAAAGCTGAACAGAGTGCTGAATAGACAGATAATCTGCGATAACAAAAAGATCCGTCTTTGACAGGCTGAGTTGGAGGTGGTGTTCTTTCAGTTGGCATTATAAATTAGAAATGTAGATTTTCTAGGTGATAATGTGTGGACTCTTTGGAGGAAACAACATGTACAGCTCTGTATCATGATCATAGCACTGATAACAGAAACCATGAAACAGGATTATAGGACTTAGTGAGGAGGTTTATAGAGAACAGGAGAGGGCCCAGCACTCATCCTTGGGGAACCCTTGTCATTTCTCCTTGCCAGGGCACATGGTAGGACTCAAAAAACCTGAGGACAGTGCCAGCGATACCAAGGTCAGAGAGGGTGGCAAGAAGGAACTGCTGCGTGACGGTGTCATAGACAGTCCAACATCCTAATATAGTCTTAAAGAAATTCCTCAAGCATCAACAGCAGTACTAAAGCGTCTGAGTTTCTCGAAGTATATACCTCCATTGTCTCTACACATAGTAACCTTTTAAGTACTTTTTATTCTTTTCCTAATTTTCTATTACTAATTGAACACTTAGTTAGAATTATGCTGTATGAATAAGATTCTGGAAAACGATACACAGTTATTTTTCATTGAATATCACATGCAATTTGTTTTAATGTATTCCAAGTATAATTAGTTGAAAACAAATTCAACACAAATATTCTTTACTGATTTATTAACTCTGTGTTGGACTGGCTCCTATTCTTCGGCTATGTCTCTCTATTGTGCCAGAACAGGGTCTCTCACCCTCCTGTGAACTGGTATCATAATGTTATAATAATGGGATTCGGAAAAAGAATGAATGACATGCCGGACAGCAATATGCTTCACACTGACATCTGTGGAGTAAGTACGTTCCTGTCAGAATGAGAACTAACAGTAGTCTAAACTGATCCAGCAGAGGTTATTCACCTTAGGGACGATTGGCACTAAGATAGCAGTAACCTCTCACCATCTCTCTCTGTTTCTCTTTTTTAATATGTCTCTACTGGAGCTTTTCTGCAGTGACATTCAATGGGGCATCTGGTGTCTATATTGAAAAATGAGGAGATATAGTACAATTAGTTTGGAGTCTGGAGCCATCTGGTCACTGCTGAATTTGTATAGGCCACTGCTTCATCTTCAGCAGGGCTGTAATGGATATACTGGGCTGTATTTGGATGGCAGGAAGCAGAGACTTTGGGTGGACTGAGGTTGCTTTCCTACTATGTTACAATCAGTGCAGTTTTATTCTTTTCTGTTTTCTAGCATTATGTGATTTCAATAAAAATGTAATCACAAGAAAAAGGAATAGTCTATAATGTTGCCTTAATGTTTTAACTAAGAGTATGATGACGCGCATCATTTTAAAACATTCAATCACACTTAATAACTTACAATTTACTGTGAGTTTTGCCTGGCTGGGTTTCTTTAACTTTTTCTTGTCGCGACCCACTCGTGCCCTTTTTAGTGTCTTTAAGAAACTTTTTTAGTGTCTATGAGGCACTAAAAGGCTCATTGCTCGTCCCACTGTGGAATTGTTGCCAATCGTCATCCTCTTTGGAGAATTGTGGACAATTGCCTGGTAATAAAAGACTGTCTTCAATTTCTGTATTAAATCCATCATGAAACACTTCACAAACAATCTGCAACCCATTTCCATTAAATACAAAAGTAACTCAAGACCCAGTATTTAACTGTTTTGTGTGATGCATGGAGTGGTACAAAGATGTGTGGCACACTGTGCTCAACATGTGCACTATGTTTGATGCCTTTTAATTTCTAAATAGAAACAAAACTGATTTGCTCTCAAAATTCAGCCATGACAGTATTTTACACAGTGGTGATTATAGCTGCATTTGTAAAGCTTTCTAAAATAATTTTAAATACAGCTACTGGAAAGATTTGAGCATTAAGTATGATGAGAATATAAAAAAATCCAAAGTCCAAGTGCCTTCATTTTAAAAGACTGAGTGAAAGAAAAAGCAAGTAGTTCACACAAAACACAAAAAGAACATTTCTTGCCTGTGATGTTTGTGTTTAAGTATTTTAGTTACACTTCATTAAGTTTCACATGTGCTATGGTATATTGTCAGAAACCTAAATGCTCCTGTGCCTTTCAATCTAATCAAACGGTTCATGTTTCTATCTAACTGTTGTGACGTATGTGTGTCAGAGGGTCACCCTCCAAGTTCCTCCCAGGTATGTTGTTCCACCCCAGGCCGGGAGGGGGCACTGCCGGTAACTATGTGGTCTTCCTTTTCTCTCACAGTATCAACAAACTGCCCAGTGAGGGCAACTGACTTTGCTCCTCCCAGTCTCTGGGCCATAAAAGCATGACTGCCTGGAAGGAGGTGTCACTTCATGACGGAGATAGCAAAGAGAGAGAGCTCCTCCATTACTGAAAAACGAGATTACTTTACCCCAAGCTTGAAGGACACTGCCGTTTGTTGAGGTTTTGGTGCCATTGTGCATTTGTTTTCTTTAAATTTGTTTTGAAGCAAATGGGAATGGCCAAGTTGGTGCCCCAACATTTAATTTGTCACAACCTGTCATTACCTTGGACAACCACAATGTTTAATAATCTGAGATTATTCTATAGAGGTGGCATGGTGGCACAGTGGTAGTGCTGCTGCCTCTAAGTTAGGAGACATGGGTTCGCTTCCAGGGTCCTCCCTGTGTGGAGTTTGCATGTTCTCCCCGTGTCTGTGTGGGTTTCCTCCGGGTACTCCGGTTTCCTCCCACAGTCCAAAGACATGCAGGTTAGGTGCATTGGCGATCCTAAATTGTCCTTGGTGTGTGTGTGCCCTGCGGTGGGATAATGGATGGATGGATTATTCTATAGTCATATCAAATATATAGCCGAGTACTAAGAATATTCCATTAATAAGTTAGCTTATGGGGATAAAGAATAATGCATGCCTTACTAAACTTACACTGTATTCTATTCTAATTAAACAAATACTTATATACATTTAGCATTAAATGTAACTTTCTAAGACTGGCTCTATATGGAAATCTTGAGGATTTTGTGGATTAGAAGAGCCGACAGATGTTAATACATTTCCTGTATTAATGTGCATTCTAGAAACTACATTTCTATAAAAGAATGCAGCCCTTCTAAAAATTCTTTGGATACATACAACCATAGTAGGAAATCAAGTTTTTAGCCATAGGCCACATACTGTAAGTGTAGAATGAATGTCATAGTAACATCTTATTTAGCAACTAAAATGCTTCACAAGGGATGGAATTACCATAAACCCCTTACCTGTAAAGAGACTGACGATAAAAGAATATTTATAAAGAGAGGTTTTACTTACAAAAACAAAAAAATATATATAACAAAATGATCAAATGAGCAATAGTGGCAAAAAGAAAAAGAGGCCAGACTCAATACAATACACTAAATCATAATCCTGAGACAAAAGAATAAAGAGTAAAAAAAACCCAACATTTAATGAAAATAACAACAGCCATGAATTATGAGGGTAAACTAAAAAGTAAATATGATTTGAAAACTACACTGTAACTACAACAGATAGAAGCTGACGCAATACAACATTTTCATAACGGCAAACTCTAGCAAAGCACCTTCAGGGAATCGCAAAGGGATTCCACTTCCCAGCCTTCCTTTTATGATGCTGGGTACAGGTCACTAGTAGTGATGCAAGGGATGGTTAATCCTCTTAGGGTTCCATTCCCAAAACAAAGAAAATATAAAGACATTTAAAGAAACAGTGCATAAACAATTCTAAACATAATAAAATTATAATACATAAAAACATAATAATCCATGAAATAAAATAATAATACATGTAAAGACTAATAAATTAACAGGACAATATTAATAGAAGTATTCATAAATGATTCAAACTGAAAAATCAATGACAAAGACAATGAAAAGTTATAGACGGGACCTTGGCTAAAACGTAACAACTAAAGGCAATTTAGCAGGAATCCAGTGGCTGAACAGTGGCCTAAAATATGGTAGACATATGGTAGTCCAAGACTTCGGTATCTGTTACACCTTTGCATGAACATTTTTCTAACGATCATTAATTTGCAAATGAATGAAAACATGACAGATTCTTGGTATTGGGAGCCTTAATGATTTCTATATTGATAAATTGTTTGTATCCATCAATCATCTATGTCTCAGATTTCATCTGCCTCCAGAATTGGTGGAATTCTTCGTACCAGACACCTGCCAGATGTACTTAATCCTCCTGTGATAAGAGCTATATTATTTTTGCAGTAATGAATACATTATCAGTATTTCTACACTCTATCATGTTCTGTCAAAAGGCGACCTCTTAGATGATTTAAAGTAACAATGGGAAACAGATCTCTGAATAAAACATTCAGATTAAGAATGGAAATCAAGCATTGCCAAGATACATTCATCATTATTCTGTGCAAAGAATGGTATACTAAAAGTATAAGTTATGCACTTCTCGTGAATATCTTGATTTAGGTTATGTAAACTGTACCCACACCAAGACCCTAATTTTGAGTGATATTATCAGGCACATGCCTCACTCAACTACATTGGAGTAAAAAAAAAAAATAAAAGCTTATGTGTTATAATAATAATATATTTTATTTATATAGCACCTTTTCCAAGCTCAAGAAAACAGAAATTCAGAAAGAACAACAGGGCAAATACAACATTAAATATAAATAATATCCACATAAAACACTAAGTAAAGGCAAATATAGGATATACAAAGCTTTGAAACGGAATAAGAGACAATAAACCAGAATCAATTTCAAAAATGCAAATACTGTAAGAAAAGCCATGAAAATAGAACATAATTTTTAGATAGTGTTTGAAACACTATTACTATTAGCTCACTAAGCAGTGATTAGAGTATCACTGGATGGGAAAATATTACATAGTGAAGTCTTCAGTGTCATCTTCTGCTGCTTTGCTTATTCATCACCTTGTTTTACTCAAGTGGAAAAATATCTTGCCACCCATTGTAACACAGTATGGCACTATTTAAGTTTAATTAAAAGATTAAATGTTCTGTTTAAAAAACTGAATAAAGCTTCTTTAGAGTTTGTCAGGAATGTACTAAGGTTTTTAATAAAGGTAAGCATGCTGGGCCTCGGCTAACCATCTCAATGTCTCAGTTATCTTGAATGACAACTCACTGGGTTACCAAATTTCATTTCATTGCTCTTCAGATGGTTTGTTGCTGGCATTGAATTTGAAATAATACATTTTTTCATTTTTTTGTACAACGTATGTTCAATTGTTCTGTACTATACTCTTTTCTTGGAAAATTAAAAGCAGAAGAATACATGTGATAATGATAACTAACTGCTATAGGTATGTTCTTCAGTAAATTATATTTTGAATTAAATACACTTAGCAAAGGTAATTGTTTCATATTATAGCAAGTTGAAAAATAAAGCATTCTGTCTCTAAAAATATTTTAGTTAATTATTCACTAGAAAAATATATGTATAAAAGATAATCCTCTTTAATAAAATCCCTGTGTGCGTCCAGGTGTCCGTGTGTGTGTGACTTCTGGTGAAGTGCGCATGCGCGGGGCACGGTGCGACGCGCAATATTACTGTCAGAGAAAGTTACAGGCGTTTTACGGAAATACAAACAAGTATTACTGCGAGAGGAAATTAAAGGTACACAATACAGTGACGCATATTACAGCCACATACAAGCCAGTATTACTGTCAGAGGAGATTAAATGTATATTACGGATGTACAAGCCAGCGGACGTACAAGACAGTATTACTGTCACAGAAAATTAAAGACACACAATACACGGCAGCAGCCCACGAAGAACGGTCAGCTCAGCAAGTAAACATCAACAAAAGAAAGGCTGAAAGAAAGAAAAATACGACAAACAAAAAGAATGAGGTCAAAGTCCCTTGCCATTTAATATAGACTGTTTCTACTAATGTTTATGCACTACTGTTCTAGCGCCCGTTATTGTAACGGGCTAAATGACTAGTTATGAATATTGAACTAGTATGTTTAACTAAACAGCAGTATATGCTCCTGAGAAACTGAGATTCCTGAAAAGAAGGCTTGCACTTTTGAGAGACTATAATGCCAAATGTTTGTGGATCCCTGACAATCACACATTTATGAGTTTCTTAGACATCTCATTCCAAAATCATGGGCATTAATATGAAGTTGCCCACCCCTTTGCGGTTATAAAAACCGTCCTTCTTTTTATTTTGAAAACAAACAGCCATCACCATCACTCACTACTCAAAAATATAAAATATAAAAAAAAGTTAAACATCCATTTTCCAACACACTGAATCCAAACACAGGGTCACGGGGGTCTGCTGGAGCCAATCCCAGCCAACACAGGGCACAAGGCAGGAGGACCCAATCCTGGGCAGGGTGCCAACCCACCGCAGGACACACACAAACACACCCACACACCAAGCACACACTAGGGCCAGTTTAGAATCGTCAATCCACCTAATCTGCATGTCTTTGGACTGTGGGAGGAAACCGGAGCGCCCGGAGGAAACCCACGCAGACACAGGGAGAACATGCAAACTCCACGCAGGGAGGGCCCGGGAAGCGAACCCAGGTCTCCTAACCGCGAGGTAGCAGCGCTACGACTGTGCCACCATATTAAAGTACATAATAAAATCTTAAATAGTAGTAATGCAAGATCAGAGATTAGAAATTAGAGATTTTTAGTGTCACATACACTGCAAGAGCATAGCGAGATTCTTGTGCCAAAGTTGCAGTGATGTAATAAATAAATAGCATAAATAAATAAGAGCAGCAGAAGATTAATAAATAAATATGATAAACATAAAAAAGAAAAGTAATGTACAGCACAGTTACACATAAACCTGCAGGAGGGTACAGCACACAGTGCAGGGTAGGTATGATCAGGTTACTGAGAGTTCAGTGTCCTTATGGCCTGGAGAAGAAGCTGTTACTGAAGTATATGCAGCGAGTGGTGAGGCTCTTTGTAGTGCTTCCCAGAAGGCAGAAGTGAAAGCTAGATGGTTTTAATCAGAGACGATAGATTCAGCTCTCCTCAGATATCTGGAGGAGTAGATGGTATGAAGCTATGGAAGATCAAGCTCAATGATTTTTGGAGCTGTATGGACAATCATTTGGAGGAGTTTAGCATACACAAGTTCCATGACACCCATAACACATGCATTTCACAACAGCTTATCCATCTGATGCTAAGCATGCTCAGGCTGGGCCAACACTTGGATGGGAGAGCACCCAGGAAAAGCTTGGGTTGCTGCTGGAAGAGGTGTTTCCGAGGCCAGCAGAGGGTGCTTATCCTCTGGTCTGAATGTGGATCTCAATGCTCCAGTGCAGTGATGGGGACACTGTGCAGTAAAAATGGTGCCATCCTTTGGATGAGTCCTAAAACCCACCATAGCCTAGTCATTCTGGCCCCCTAATCATTCCCCGTCTCTACAGTATCTCTGTGTGGAAAGCATTCAGATGCAAAATGGCTGCTGTCACATGATCCAGGTGAATGCAGCATATTAGTGGAGGTGGCTCCCCAGTCACTGAGAAAAGTGCTTTGATTAGTGAGAAAAACACTATATAAATGCAAAGAATTATTATTATCACTAAATGCATGCACACACTCAGAAAAATGTATAAGTAATGATGTCTGAAAACAAGTTTGCTCTACCGGACTTAATCCTGGTTGATGAAGAAAAACAAATGAACACACATACACACACACACACAAGCCTACTGTAGACCTGTAAAGCTCAATGTGGACAGACGCATTAAATCACTCAAGTACCAATCTGTCTGTCTATGCAGCTTGTTTACTTCATTTGATCCAATGTGTTTAGTTTCAAATTAAATATTATTTAAAGTTGTTCATTTTACTCAACATGCATTTGGGTACGTAATAAATATTACATAAGATAATGTACTTGATTCTATATTATTGTACAATATAGTCAGTTGTATCGGATGATAAAATCTTGGATTGAATCATTTCCTCCGTTATCATTGAAGTGTAATTTGCATGTAAGTACTGTATGGACCATTCCATACTGATTTTTTGATCAATTGTGCCTACCACCCATGTCATCTCTACACCATACACAAACATTCACCATTGTCCTGTTCCCCACACCTTTCCATGTTCTTCTATGACCAATATTATGAGCCCCAAACACAGCTCGCTTCTTTCCTGCTTAATTTATAATTCTTTGCATTAAAGCAGCACACTGCCTTAATTAATGTTCCTTAGTACAACAAGCTGCTAATGAGTAGGGCACGTCAAATGACCAAATTTCAGATATGATATGAGTGCTTATATATCTTAGAATGGTGTGTTATAGCAAGCCTACCTTATTGAAATAACTATAACTGAATGTTTCTGATTTTGATTATTTTAGTCTGTTCATATAGCCGGTTATGCACAAAAAAGTCTGTGATCAACTTCCAGCATATAATTAGATGTGACAGTTAGTTTTAACACTTGTCATGGCATATTTATTTAATTGTTTAACTGTGGTTAAGACAAACTTATTTGCATTCCCTATAGAAAGACGTGAATTATTTGATATTATAGCTCAGGCTGCATGTGTCTGTATTTCAAACCCACTTACTGTACTCTCCAAGCTTATTCACACTGCACTGTATGTCATTTTGCCTTAATATTTTACATATAGTATTAACGAATTACTTCAGGCAGTTGGCTAATACTGATGTCTAAATAACAGAGTAAGATAATTGTTTAAAAATGTCTGGGTTTATAATTAATTTGCTTGTTAAAGATGTGAAAAAATAAAATTATAGTCATGAATGAAATAAACAAGACAGAGGAATGTATCTCTCCAAACTAATACACCATCACTCATTCTAATTAGACACATACTGTAAATGTTTTCTGTTACTGCGTTTTCTTAAAAATAACAATTTCAAATAACATCAGACAGTCAAAGCACTATAAATATCAGAATTTGAAACATATGCTTATCGTCATTTAGTAATTACCTTGTGAAATCTGTCATTTCCATCATTATCATGCACATTTTCTTTGCAAGAATAATAATGTCATTGCTAGTATCATCCCAGATTCCAATCTCAGCATCCAGCTTGCTCTTTACTTTTTTAAAATCTGCAACTTCCTCGGCAATCTTTTCCTTTTCAGAGTCAGACAGCTGTGTCATTTTTGCCTGAGGAAGACAAAATACAGCAAGTGATACAGGAAAACATGACTGCCACAACTCATTATTTGAACAATAATAATAAAAATATCATTTAAGAGAAACTAAATAACAAAATTCTGGGCATGTTTCTGCTAGCTTAGTGTCAGACATCCAAGTCTGACAATAGAGAAATAGCGTTATGAACGAGGATTTGCCTGACTCTCTGTATTATCTGATATTTTTCAAAGTGAATTTGGTCAGAAACTTTTTCTGAACTGTAGTTATGTACTATTGTGGAGTGGACAGTCATCATTTTAGGACTGCAGGCACTGTATTAAAAGCAAGCTGCAATTTACCTTGTTTTTCTCAGATAGATGGCAGTGACCTGTCAATGAACTCTGTGGGTTTGTTTTACACAGAGCAGCACTCTGCTGTGAGGAACACTGTGAGAATGCTGTCTGTTTTTCTCTGAACTCTATGTATCTTTTACTTCTTTCATCCTCTTCCATGTTTTCTCACTTCTGTTACCCTTCTCCATACACTTCGGTCCTTCACCTCCTCGCCAGTCAAGCCCTTTTACTTCAGATCTGCTTTTACTTTATCCTCCTACCTCCGTTTGGCCTCCCTCCTTTTCACTTCTCATATACTTCCATTCCCATCACTTTTGTCTACATATTCATTGTCTTTCTGATCACGTGTCCATACCACTTCAATCTACTTTCCTGTCTCTCTATTATAATAAAAAAAATCCTGGGATGAGACAAGACCTTTTAGTATGAGACGAGGCGTGACCTATTCAGAGAAATACTTTCATGTCTTGAGAGATGAGACTTTGTGCCAAGAAATTTAACCACGCCTGGGGGTGGAAATTAAAGACAGTAGAGTAGATGACAAAGTAGAACATCATAAAGAATTCAAAAATGTTGGAGCGATACACATGCAGAGCAGGTTACAGATAATGAAAGTACTAAAATTCGAAAGTCTCAATAAAATGAGAGTAAAGATCACATTAGCGCAAACAAATGGAAATTATTACTTGATGAAATAACGGAACAACGAAAAGAGATCGAATATATTGTTCAGATTTCAACTTTAAGTCGGAGACTTGTAGATCGTCTAATTCGTGTTGCCATCAGGGATAAGTAGTGTTTCTTCCCAATGAAGAGGCCTATTTGCGAGAATTCAAAGATTTGTTGTTTGGTGAAAATTAAATCCACATACGCAAGTAGTGGAGATGCAAAGTGGCTGGTGGCCGGGGGAGTTGGTGAGTGAAGCAAGCAGTAGTACTTTCTTAAATATCTCTCCAACATTTTTTATATCTCTGATTGTCTCATTTCTTGTTCTGTTCTTTTTTTGTATATTTTCCTTTTTATGCTATCAAAGCGTGTAACTCATAACCAGCCTATAACTTAAATTTCAGATGGTGTATCTCTTTTTTTGCAAGGGCACTGGAGATACAAGAAATAAATACCTTTGACAACATGAAGTGTTTGTACATACTTTAATCTCCTTAGCATTAGATCCGAGTGTCACTTGGGCAACAGTATAGACACGTCTCATATATGGCCCGGGAAAAACAGTATAAGCGTGTCTTGCATAAACGACTGGCCTGAGTGTTACCTGGCAAACGGTGTAGACGCAACTCCTCCTAACCTCATAATGGTGTCTCATAAGAAACGCCTCTCATCAGCAGTGATGACGAAGTGAATCTGTCTTCAGGCAGTGGAATTGAAACGGTCAGTGAAACCGAAAGTGAAATGTCGTGTCACTCGCACATGTGCAGTGTGCTATTCATATTATTATGATTCTTATTCATCATCATCATTATTATTCTTTTTATCATTATTATACTTTCTACACTTCTGATTTTTTACTTTTAGGATTTTACACATTTTACAGTAGAAAGATGAGATTTAATAAAAAATGTAATTTTTCAAGTCACAAAATGTAATGCTTTTACATGTTTTTTAAGAAAAAATGTAACGCTAAGGATGCTACTGATCCAAGTGCTTGGACAAAGCCATCCATCACAAGAGAAGCTGACCAATTTATCTTTGTATAACATTATGAAGTTCCAGAAGCAGAACCAGAAAAGACAGTGAAAGTAAAAAAACAGAAGCCAATTAATAACAAAAAATATCCTTTATGTGTGTATTCATTATCACCAATGAGATTTCTCAGTTTTTGACTTTTGTTTTCAGATTCCTTACTACGATTCTTCGGTTTTGATTGAACGATAGGACTGACATTAGGTTTCGACTCTCTGCTTGTTTTGTGTTTTCTCTCCTGGTTAAACTTGGTAGCATTTCCTGCTGATAGGCTAACAGTATTGTTTAAGCTTTTTGACTTTGAAGCAACTATATATATTTTTTTAAAGCTTTACATCCAGACTTTGCTATTTATTTATATTTTAGCATTATTCTTATTTTTAACCCTTTTGGCCCTGGACTTTCTGTTTTAATGGGAAAAATAATTTTGTAAGATATTCTACCTTCGAGGTGTCTAGGAAGCTCAAAATTGAAAAAACAATAGCTGCCAAATACTTCAATAATACTTGTTTCACGAACTGTATGCCAGTCTCATGCCCAGTTCAAACGACTGCAAACATACCTGTGCTTTACAAAAACGGCTGCACACTGTATATATGTACTAGTAATAGGATGTCGGGGCCAAAAGGGTTAATACATTTCTATACTTTATACATCTTGAGTGATTGAACTAACAAAGTCAATAGAGGGCACCTGATGTGAGGAGATGCTGCTTTCTTTTTCACAAAGTTAGCAGGCTAATGGAAGATTTAATAGAGGACAGCATGGTGGCAGTAATGCCTCATTGGTTTGTACGTGCTGTTGCCTAAGGCAGGGGTGCCCACACTTTTTCGGCTTGCGAGCTAGTTTTAAAATGACCAGGTCGAAATGATCTACCTACATTAAAAATGCTACATATATATATATATATATATATATAATATATATATATATATATATATCTATAATAATAAAAGGCAAAGCCCTCACTGACTGACTGACTGACTCACTCACTCACTCACTCACTCACTCACTGACTGACTGACTCACTCATCACTAATTCTCCAACTTCCCGTGTAGGTGGAAGGCTGAAATTTGGCAGGCTCATTCCTTACAGCTTACTTACAAAAGTTAGGCAGGTTTCATTTCGAAATTCAAAGCGTAATGGTCATAACTGGAACATATTTTTTGTCCATACACTGTAATGGAGGAGGCGGAGTCATGTATCGCGTCATCACGCCTCCTACGTAATCACGTGAACTAAAAACAAGGAAGACATTTACAGCACGAGTCACACGCGGGAACGAAGGTAAATGACGTTAATTTTTGACTGTCTTTTAATACTGTGTAAGCATACATATTAACACATGTGCAATTAAACGTGTGCATTTACGGGGTGATTTCTCAGGCTTAAAAGCTCACCTTTTATCAAACGCGGGAAGAAAGGTAACTGACGTTGTTCACTGTCTTTTAATACTGTGTAAGTAATGAATTATTATTATTATTTAACCATACATATTAACACATGTCCAATTAAACGTGTGCATTTACGGGGTGATTTCTCAGGCTTAAAAGCTCGCCTTTTACTAAAAAGGTAAATGCAAAACTATTTTCAATCAGTTTATTGAAACGCTCCCGTTAAGGATTGCAATAACATTTTCGCAAGATAAAAGAACGAAGTAGGGGGGAAATGAGGAACAGCCGCAAACAGCGAAGAGCAAAAAAAATTAAACAATTGAGAACGGAGCGAGTTAAGCATACAAGCATGTTCATAAGGGAAACAAAGCACGGTGTAAAACGTAAGTTTAAATTAAGTTTATAGAAACGCTCCCGCTGCGGATTGCGATAACATATTCGCGAGATAAAAGTTTAATGAGAAGACACGAGGTATAAACGAACCACACGCCGTGGCACAACGTTAGGGGCAACAGTTTCAACCATTCTATGATCTGCTTCTCTCAACTGAAAGACGGCACATGGCGGATGTTAGCCGACTTGCTGACCGCAACGTTAGGGGCTTCAACTATGGTGCTGATGCCACATCTCAGTGCCAACACTTTGCAGACTGTACTTAAAAGACACGCCCTCCTCACTGGACAGTTAAAAACACCAATCAAACTAACGATGACATCAAGTATTACCCAATCAAAAGTAGGAAAGGAGGCATCTTCATAAAATGCGTGTGGGATGATTTGCATGAGATGCTGCTTTAAAAAAAAAATGATAAAAAAAATACGGGATAAATCCCGTCCAGTATTGATTCAAAACGGGACGCACAATTTCATTCTCAAACGCGGCACGATTCCGTATTTTAAAGGACGGGTGGCAACCCTACACTGGCAGGTAACCACCCATACAATCAGATTGTGATTCAGACTAGGAATGCAATGAATGTAATTACCCCGATCTACATACAAGGCGAAAGTCTTGCAACATTCAAAGATGATGGTTTGGGATAAGTACACCATACAACATAAAAGAGCTTATGAAGCCTTGAACCGAAAAAAGGAAGATCTCAGAGATCGTAAAAACAAAAATAGGAGGTAATGTCGTTTTACTCGCTGTACATTTTACTCAAACATTACCAGTTATTCCACGAGGGAGACCAGCAGATGAACTCAACGCGTGTTTAAAATCCATGCTTCTCCCACGCTCGGTTATATGTCGCGTGTTCTCGGGTAGGTGCACCAAAAAATGTATACATTTAAGCATGTAATGGGCAAACAAAAAATGAGGTATACCCGAAGGCACTGCAGTAGTACTTAATGTAACTTTACTTCTTAAATGTTAATGTTTTACTGTTTAATAATTTATACGCTTCTTATATGTTGTTCAAATTCTTTTATCAAAATACCACTGACAGCGCAATGCACGATAACATGGAGTGAATACACCATACGCATCCGCCCACGGCTGCCCTGCTGTGCGCAGATAGGAGTTGATTCTACAATAAAATAAAATAAACATAAAAAGAGTAAAACAATCATCACCCATAAAGCGATAGTAGACGTGACGTACTATATGTGTACCACATTTCAAGTGTATAGGTGAAACGGTTTGCGAGCTACAGGTCATTTAAAATCCTGGACAGACACACAAATTGCCACGGTAGCAAATTACAGAAGAAGATTTTACTGTTTAATAATTTATATTTATATGAAAAGTGCTTCTTATATATTACTTCATATTCTCATATGATAATGATGTTAATGTTTATATTGATTTCTGTGTTATTAAAACTGCATGTATGTGTGTATATGTATATATATATATATATAATATACTAGCAAAATACCCCGCGCTTCGCAGCGGAGAAGTAGTGTGTTAAAGAGGTTATCAAAAAAAAAAGGAAACATTTTAAAAATAACGTAACATGATTGTCAATGAAAGCCCGTTTCACTCAGTAAGTCTTATGTGTGTGTTTTATGTATGTGTGTATATATATGTAGATGTGTATATGTAGATATGTATATATATGTATATGTATATAAATGTTTATGTGTGTGTGTATATTATATATATAATATATATATATATATATATATATATATATATAAAAGACAGCAACAGTTATAACAATGACAACACAATTACATTGACAATCATGTTACGTTATTTTTAAAATGTTTCCTTTTTTTTTCATAACCTCTTTAACACACTACTTCTCCGCTGCGAAGCGCGGGTATTTTGCTAGTATATATATATATATATATATATATATATATATATATATATATATATATATATAATATATATATATATATATATATGTATATATTGTGATATATGGCCGGCCGTTCATCCTGGCCAATACCCTCATGCCGCCAGATGGAGCCATCCCTGCAACATGAAAGGGCCTGGAATTACAGCAAGGCATCATGGAACGTGGAGTCTGTCATCACAGCCTTGCTGGATACCATGGGGTCCACTGGAGGACGCCGCAGGAAGGCCCAGGGACTTATACTTTCCATATAGCCCGGAAGTAATTCACAATCGCGGAAACGGAAGAAATGATATACTTCCGGGCTGATGAAAAAGAAGAGTTTTTATCTGACCAGGAAGTGACAGGAGATCACTTGGACTGAGGGATTGATAACACTTCCGGGTTAAGGACTATAAAAGGACTATGGGAAACCCCAGAAGATGAGCTTAGCTGGGTGGAAGGGTGGCAACGCGTCTGGGAGAGTGGAGGAGTATTGATTATTGTTTATTATTGAGTATTGTGAAGTGGAGGGTGCTTTGTGCACATTATTATTATTAATAAAGTCATTCTGGACTTTTATCTGGTGTCTGACGTCTGGTCTGAGGGTTCAAGGGAGTGAGAGCGCCCTTATCTGTCACAATATATATATATATACTGTATATATATATATATATATATATATATATATATATATATATATATATTGAGTATACTTTATTCATAAAATATATGTTGTCGTACCTTGCATAACTGAATAACCCTTATGGCACAATAACAATTCAATACATTTATGGTCACTACAGTATTTGGATTTAATAATCTTCATGTGGGAAAAGGCTGACTCGCATAAATAAGCAGAGCGGAATAATGCAGTCAAGGAGGTGGCACATTTCCTCATGTTTGGGTACACTTCCTCTGTGAGTAAGTTCCAAAACTGTCCAAGAGCCCCAGACTTCAGCTGAATGTCATCCTGTAGTGTCAAAATCTCATCCTCCACTGTAGAGGAGTTTTAGGTGAAAGTGTTGCAATTTTTGATGTGGGTGAATCACCCTCAACATCCTCCCTAAATGGATAGCACTTAAATGTAGCGATTGGTTCAAGTGAAGCTGAGTCTTGAAACCGTCTGTCAAAGTTTGACAGGCAATTTTCTGTGCTGTTGCGCACACGCCTTCCATTTCGTCTCCAGCTCTGACACGAGGTTTCGATGTTCCCCAAATCAAGGCGCTGCAGCTTTGAGGACAGATGTTGCATTTTTCATTTCAAAGCATTAACTGAGCTAATCATATTGACAATGGAGTTCTCTTTTCCTTGCAGCTGTAAATTAAGCTCATTCAACATGTTGGTCAGATCAGAAAAAAAATGCCAAGTCTAGCAGTCATGCTTCGGTGTGTCTGCCTTTTCTTTTGAATTCAGCTGAGTGAGAAATGACGGCTGTCCGATTAACTGCAATTTTAGTTCCCCCTCCTTTCTCTTTCTCAGATCGCTTTTCAGAAGGAAGTCAGTTTCGTAGTTTTTATGAACAGTTCGAAAGTGCCTTTCCACATTTTCCTTCTTTGGAATAGCAATGATAGATTGACAGATCAGACAAACGCACTTCAATTGTGACAGTGTGAGAAAAAACATTCTCTTCCAATTCCACATCCAGCCCATACCCTCCCCAAACAATTTTTTTTAAAATCCATTCTTTAGTCAATATAAATTGGAAGGCTAACTAGATCACAGCCGGAGTTTTGCAGTAGCTCGCGCCTTTGATTGTGCGTGCGGGATGACCAGTGTTTTAGAAGAAAAGAGATCTCAAACTGGCCGCCCTGTATGTCTATCAAGTGGCAAATGCTATAGGGAGGATATATGATAGACTAACGTTTAAAAAAAATTTTTTTTGAATGCAACACGATCTACCTGCACAACCTTTGCGATCTACCGGTCGATCGCGATTGAAGCATTGGGCACCCCTGACCTAAGGTGTATTAGCCTCAATGTTTCATGGGCAAGGGATGGCAACCAGAGACTTCCTAGCCACATGCGGCTGTTTGACTGTATGGCTGTGGCTCCTCTCGGAACAATAGACACATTCACATTTTCATGTCTTAATATATTATTTGATAATACGTTTGTAAAGGTAAATAATTTGTTTATGGGTTAATGTTATTATTTTTCATTTAGATATTTCTTTAGTTATATGATGCATTTAACTTCTTAACTGCATCATCTACATCTTCCTCATTCCTTCCTTCATTCTATTTGATGAGATTACGTCATCAGCTCAATCATATGCTCTCCAGAGTTTTCTTCAGTACCCAAGATTGGATGTAGGATTCAATGTTTATTGGGATTCCAAATTCTTTCATATGCTTTTTGTGGTAATTTGTCACCATGCCTTCCCAGGTCTTTGTGAACATTATGAAATTTTCTCCTATTTACTATTTACAGCTACAGTGAATCCGTAAAGTTTTCACAGCGCATCACTTTTTCCACATTTTGTTATGTTACAGACTTATTCCAAAATGGATTAAATTCATTTTTTTCCTCAGAATTCTAAACACAACACTCCATAACGACAATGTTAAAAAAGTTTACTTGAGGTTTTTGCAAATTTATTAAAAATAAAAAAAACTGAGAAAGCACATGTACATAAGTATTCACAGCCTTTGCCATGAAGCTCAAAATTGAGCTCAGGTGCATCCTGTTTCCCCTGATCATCCTTGAGATGTTTCTGCAGCTTAATTGGAGTCCACCTGTGGTAAATTCAGTTGATTGGACATGATTTGGAAAGGCATACACTTGTCTATATAAGGTCCCACAGTTGACAGTTCATGTCAGAGCACAAACCATATAATGAAGTTAAAGGAATTGTCTGTAGACATCTGAGACAGGATTGTCTCGAGGCACAAATCTGGGGAAGGTTACAGAAAAATTTCTGCTGCTTTGAAGGTCCCAATGAGCACAGTGGCCTCCATCATCCGTAAGTGGAAGAAGTTCGAAAACCACCAGGACTCTTCCTAGAGCTGGCCGGCCATCTAAACTGAGCAATCGGGGGAGAAGGGCCCTTAGTCAGGGAGGTGACCAAGAACCCGATGGTCACTCTGTCAGAGCTCCAGAGGTCCTCTGTGGAGAGAGGAGAACCTTCCAGAAGGACAACCATCTCTGCAGCAATCCACCAATCAGGCCTGTATGGTAGAGAGGCCAGACGGAAGCCACTCCTTAGTAAAAGGCACATGGCAGCCCACCTGGAGTTTGCCAAAAGGCACCTGAAGGACTCTCAGACCATGAGAAAGAAAATTCTCTAGTCTGATGAGACAAAGATTGAACTCTTTGGTGTGAATGCCAGGCATCACGTTTGGAGGAAACCAGGCACCGCTCATCACCAGACCAATACCATCCTTACAGTGAAGCATGGTGGTGGCAGCATCATGCTGTCGGGATGTTTTTCAGCGGCAGGGACTGGGAGACTAGTCAGGATAAAGAGAAAGATGACTGCTACAATGTACAGAGACATCCTGGATGAAAATCTGCTCCAGAGCGCTCTTGACCTCAGACTGGGGTGACGGTTCATCTTTCAGCAGGACAACGACCCTAAGCACACAGCCAAGGTATCTAAGGAGTGGCTTCAGGACAACTCTGTGAATGTCCTTGAGTGGCCCAGCCAGAGCCCAGACTTGAATCCAATTGAACATCTCTGGAGAGATCTTGAAATGGCTGTGCACCGACGCACATCCAACCTGATAGAGCTTGAAAGGTGCTGCAAAGAGGAATGGGCGAAAATGGCCAAGGATAGGTGTGCCAAGCTTGTGGCATCATATTTAAAAAGATTTGAGGCTGTAATTGCTGCCAAAGGTGCATCGACAAAGTATTGAGCTGTGAATACTTATGTACATGTGATTTCTCAGCTTTTTTATTTTTAATAAATTTGCAAAAAACCTCAAGTAAACTTTTTTCACATTGTCATTATGGGGTGTTGTGTGTAGAATTCTGAGGGAAAAAAATGAATTTAATCCATTTTGGAATAAGGCTGTAACATAACAAAATGTGGAAAAAGTGATGTGCTGTGAATACTTTCCAGATGCACTGTAAGTGCAGATTGATGAGTACATTTTGCAGTGCTCGCTCAGCACAGTTACAGAAGTGAAGAGTGAAGGGCAGACGACTGCAGAGCTGAATGAATTTAACTCAAGAAGGGGGGGGGGGGGGGGGGGTTTGGGAGTTTGAGGGTGAAGACTTTCACTATAGAACTGAACAATGTTGTAATATTAGTCACCCTTGTGCTGTTACGTGTCTGAGTGATTTAAAACTGAGATGCAAAACTCTATCAGTCTTCTAACATGTCTAATTTGCAATGAAAAGTTATTCAATAACAAAAAATCAAATCTCGAATGTCACTTTTTAACAAAGCGCAACACACAAAATTCATTCAAAGAAAGAAAAAAAGCTGTGACAGAATTGTAGCAAAATATGCAACAATCGGCAAGTTTTGTGGTTTCTCGGTAGATTGCAAAGCACAGAAATCCTTTCACAGCTGGCGAATATGTAAAAAAGTGCTTTTAAAATTTGGCCAAACATTTCTACTCTGACTACAAAAATAAAGAAGATATTGTAACGTCCCAGCCAGGCTGAAGGTTATTGGATTGACTGTTGGGTCCGATTGAGGGAAGGATGACAGCGGGGGTATAATTGATGCAGAAAGGGGGGGTGGTACCAGGGACAGAGGGGACGGGAGGAGGGTTGGAGGCTCGTTGGAGAAGGGGCTAGAAGGAAGGTGTTGTGGCGCTTCCAAGTTAGTGTTTTTCTTTTTCTGTTTTGCTTTTCTTTAATGGTGTCTCTGAGGACCAAAACTATGAGAGAAATATAGGAGATTGTAAATAATTCAAAGTCAAAGGTGTTCATTTTTTTTTTTGCTGTTACAACCCTGTGTTTTTTTTTATTCTTTACTGTTCAAGTAAACTGTTCTGTGATCCTTACTTCGTCCATCTGCTTTTTTCTTCTTTTCTTTTTGACACGGAGGTGGCTACAATATTATTAAAAAATTAAAGACATTCCATTACTGCAAAATACTGTTCACGGCAAAATCATTAAGATGAGTAAGAATGTGACAGATGAACAGATTAATGATATAAAATCGTCATCTGTATTTCCTTTGGCATGTGACGAGTCGTGATGTGAAGGAAATCGCACAAATTAGCCTTCTGGGATGGTATGTTTCCAATAAAGGTCTCCATGAAGAATTACTGGCTTTGATACCTCTTTAAGGACAAACTCGAGGTGATGATATCACTGCAGCAATTTTGAATTTTTCAACTGTTAGGGAAATTGACATCAGTAAATTGGTATCTCTTGCTACAGATGGACCACCTAGTAATGACAGGTAAAAATAAAAGCTTTGTTACACTCTTCAAACAAAACTACTTTTGTTTGCAGGAGACTTGAAAAGTGGAAATCTGTATCATTTCAAAAAATGAAAAAACCATCTGGAAACTACTGGAAGTGTCATTGATAGCAAGTTCTTTCTGGCAGCTATTGCAAAAATGCATAGTTCATTTACTGGTCATTTCAAAGATTTCAGAGATGAGAAGTCCACTTTTTTGATCTTGACAATACCACTTGTGGCAAATGCTAATCAAATTTTTTTTTTGCTGTTTCCAAAAGTTGACAGAGCTCAGTTTGAACTGCAACTGACAGATTTGAAAAGCAAAGGTTTGCGGTCTTCAAAATTTATATCTTTACAAGTGGAACTAGAAAATTTGGAAAAGAGAAACGGCGACTTTAGCCATGAATTACAAATGGACAGAACTTTCCAACTGTGGAAAGGAGGACCAACTGATTTTGAAATGTGGAACAGCCTTCCAGACTATTATTGTCAAATCAAAATAGTAGTGTTCAGAATTTTGATGATTTTTAGGTCCACTTATTCTTGTCAGTAGACGTTCTCCAACATAAATGATATCAAATGCAAGATAAGAAGTCAGCTTTAAGATGTAAGCTTGGAATCATACTTAAAATTGAATACTTCCAACTACATGGGAAGCAGAGGGTGATGGTGTGAGGAACCTTATTAGAACTGGCTGATGTTATGAGTGGTGTTCCACAGGGGTCAGTGCTTGGGCTGCTGCTATTTTTAATATATATAAATGATTTAGATAAGAATATAAGTAACAAGCTGGTTAAGTTTGCAGATGATACCAAGATAGGTGGATTAGCAGATAATTTGGAATCCGTTATATCATTACAGAAGAACTTGAATACAATACAATACAATACAGTTTATTTTTGTATAGCCGAAAATCACACAGGAAGTGCCGCATTGGGCTTTAACAGGCCCTGCCTCTTGAAAGCATACATGCTTGGGCAGATTTGTGGCAGATGAAATTTAATGTCAGTAAATGTAAAGTATTACACATAGGAAGTAAAGTTGTTAGGTTGGAATACACAATGGGAGGTCGGAAAATTGAGAATACACCTTATGAGAAGGATTTAGGAGTCATAGTGGACTCTAAGCTCTCAACTTCCAGACATTGTTCAGAAGCCATTAAGAAAGCTAACAAAACATCAGGTTATATAGTGCCCTGTGTTTTGAGAAGAAGTCCAAGGAGTTTCTGCCCAAGCTTTATAACACACTGGTGAGGCCTCATCTGAAGTACTGTGTGCAGTTTTGGTCTCCAGGCTACAAAAAGGACATAGCAGCACTAGAAAAGGTCCAGGGAAGAGCAGGAGGTTGAATTATGAGAATAGATTAAAAGAGCTGAGGTTTTTCAGTTTAAGCAAAAGAAGATTAAGAAGTGACATGATTGAAGTGCTTAAAATTATGAAGGGAATTAGTCCAGTGGATCAAGACTGTTATTTTAAAATGAGTTCATCAAGAACATGGGGCCACAGTTGGAAACATGTTCAGGGTAAATTTCACACAAACATTAGGAAGTTTTTCTTTACACAGAGAGCCATAGACACTTGGCATAAGCTACCAAGTAGTGTGGTAGACAGTAAGACTTTAGGGACTTTCAAAACTCGACTTGATGTTTTTTTGGAAGAAATAAGTGGACAGGACTGGCGAGCTTGGTTGGGCTAACATGGTCTGATCTCGTCTAAATTGTTCTAATGTTCTACTCACTGAACATGAAATGACTCTGTGGAAATGCAGTGTCAGAAATCTTATTAAATTGTTTTTCTTTATGTCCTATAAGACCTTGACATTTTGTTTTTGTGTTAAATGTATATATACCCTTATACCCATATATATATATATATATTTATTGTGTTAAAAAATCGTATCTCAAACCCCCTTCTCTACTCACTGCAGCTCTTTGTAAATCTTAGGTCTAACATTTAGGATAAAAAGGCTCTTTGTTTGAAAAGGTTGCAGACCTCTGGTCTAGGGTATTCTTGGGGACAAGGTGTGTCACCCTTTAAGTCTGGTTTATAGTTGAAGACATCTGTGTAGATGTATCAATCTAGGTTATTCTTAGGGTTCAAGGTAGCCTTTAGGCCTAGGTTATATCCATGGCCACCCATGTGTTGTTCATGCTGAAGCCTGTGAGTCTCTATGAGGAGTACTGAGAAGTGATAGGCTGTGCAGACATAGCTCAAGTGAAAAGGGACTGCTTGTGTGTTTCTGTGTGTGTGTGTGTGTATTAGGTTTAGGACAGACCATAATGAACCTGATTAGTTCCACCAACTCCATATCAATATATTATACCACAGATTTGTAATTCTAAAATTTGTTTTGGACAAAATTTCAATGAAGTATCAAATTTGTAATGACATCTTCCCAGTCAAAATGAAAAAGTTACTGTCATCTGTCTAAATAGTTTGTTTACCACTCAAACTTGATTAAGACCAGCCCTGTCCAAAATAAAATGACAGAATTTAGCCCTTTCCATCACCATCTAAGGTCTAGTGCTGCTATCATGACACAATAAAACAAATTCATTAAAATCACAAGAAAAAAAAAACTAAAAAAACAGGCTTGTCTTTGAACTGACTGATTGATTGAACTTTTTTTTCTTGAAACAGTCCTGTTTCTTAGAACTTAACACTCTGGTTATGGTCTCTGGAGAAAGTTATGGTTAATAATCAATCCTGGGCTGGTTGTCTGTGATCGGTGTCAGTGAAAGATATTACAGCCTGACAAATGACAATAGGTAAACAGATAGAGGGTAAATGGGGGGATATTATAGGTGTGGGGGGGATTGATTCATGACAAAACAATATGTCAGGCCAGTAGAGCCGAACACCTAAAAAAAAACCCACGACATTGATTTGAAATTTTCTTAATTTCTTTTCTGCCTTAAAATTAGGGTTAGGATTAGGGTTAGGGTGTGGGGGGAGAAGAAATTTACAGAAGCTGAATACATATAATAAATAAATACCATATATACTCGTGTTTAAGTTCTCCCATGGATAAGTCGGGGCTTGATTTTACTGTATAATTTCCGGCATTTTATAATGTCGGTCGTATGAGTCAAATGCGGAAAACTCACGCTATTGGTCCAAGAGATTATGATATGCTAATGCCCACCTGAGAGAGTAACCACGGAGCACACGGCCTTTTTTTCTATGCATTGTGACTACATGACCACACGGTAATACCCAAACTATTCCGAAGCAACGTTTGCACTGTTTTGTGTTTTTTGTATCTCACACCCTCATACAGCTTTATCACAAGAGCATCCCTTATCTACGATGGAGCGTTCCATCAGAAGAAAATATGAAGCTGGTTTTAAATTAAAAGTCGTTAACATGGTGAAAGAAATTGGTAACTGCACTGCTGCAACAAAATTCGATGTGCCTGAGAAACTGATCCGAGATTGGAGGAGGCAAGAAGATGAAGGGTCATATTTTTGAACGGGCGTATAAGTTGGGGTTTGATTTTAAGATCGAATTTTCTGGTTTCAAGACCCAACTTATATGCAAGTATATACGGTAAATAAATATTATAACAAACAACAACAACCCCCCCTGAAATATATATTAGAATTACCAAAAAGAAAGAAATCTTTTTACTTTGCTATAAAGCAAAACAGCTGTCTGAGGTTCTAGTGAGGTATGATTGCTGTTGGAATAAAGGAGCCTTTCTTGACACACTTCTGCTGAATAATTTGATGGTTGAAAGTCCTCAGAGTTAGTGTGTCAGACAGAGGATGTGCGGCATTGTTCATAATGGCACTCTGTTTTGTCTTCATCTTCTTCCTCTACTACATGCAGGGGGTGAAGAGTGCATTATCTGTGTCTGCCTTTTAATAAGCTTGTTGATTTGATGGGCCTCTCTTGAAGTGATGTTACCAGCCAAACACACTCGCAGTGTAATAAATCACACAGGTAAATGTCACTAACCACATTGAAGAAAACCTAAGAAAAAAGAGTCTGCTGTGCCTTTTCTTATGCAGTTTCTATGTGTTATGAGAACAGTAGAGTCTGTCATTGATTTTGATCCCCCAAGTACTTGTAGCAGTGCACCACCTCTACATTCACTTCCTGAATAGTGACCAGACATACAGTGGAGGGTTTCTGGTGCAGCAAAAGTCAATAACCTTTTGGTTCAGTTTTGACTCCTGCAACGTTCCTCCTGTCAAGAGAGTATATTGCTTGAAACATTAAACAAAACTAATAAACAGTTTAAACATAATACTGAATATGAATCATCTTAAAGAACAGAAAGAATAATAAACATAAAAATGAAAATCCTACCCTATCTGATTTTCCATCAGTTTGAATGCTGGTACTGCTTCGACTTTTAAAATCCTCCTCTAAATCAGAAGCATCCTCAAGCTCTTCTGATGTCTGAAAAATACAAGCAAAGAAACAAATTATAACTCTAAATGTATATAATTGTGTCAAAATTTTTCTGAGAGTTCACAGAACTGGAAATCTAAAAGTACAGAAACATGCTAATCATAAAACAGTTTTATTTATTAACTAGTCTTTATTTAACAGATGACCTTATCCAAGGTAACTCATAGTACAAAAGCAGAAATTGGAACAAGTACAAAGTTATCAAATAATTGAAAGCAAAATTCAAGTTGAGCACAAGAAGTGCAGTACCAGAGTAATTTCCAAGGCTAAATCAAAAACTAGAATTAATAAAAATATAAAATAATAAAAATGAAAACAATATAATAAATGCGTGACCATTAATTAAGTCTGCAGATATCGAGAAGAGGAGCAGAATAGAAAATCTAATACTAGGCAGACGTTACAGGATTCTGCCATTCTGACAGTCAGACAAGGTGTCCTGATGTCAAGTTCTTAAACAATCATCACATCCAGATAATCTAGTGTGAGGTATGTATTAATTAATATTAACCTTCTTGATTTACTCACATGCGATTTCAGATTGTAAATATCAAACATGTTCGATATTTACAACTTCAGATTCTGTTGTATGGTAGATACCAATTGATGAATGAAATAACTTAAATAAACATGGAGGTGAAAAAGGGAGCCTCTTTCTCTTGAACAAGGTGGAATTTACATTTTTCTTTTAGATTTTTCGGTGAACAGTATCAAACAAACCATCACATTAATTCGAACTAGACGGACTGGCGGCTGGGACGCCCCTGTGATGGAAGGACCAGGGGATGGGGCATATTCAGGGCAATATCTCACCTGGAACACTAGAGGGCAATCCTCCTGGCTCACAGCAGGGCCACAGGTTTGGAGCTTAGAAGCTCAACCTTGCTGGGGCCCGTGGCCACTGCCTTGGGGCACCTGGACAGTTCCTGAGCCATTGGTTGCAGCATTTCTGCCACACCCAGAAGTGCTGCCGGAAGAAGATTTGGGAGCACCTGGAATAAAAGGGGCTGCCTCACTACATTCGAGACGCCAGAGTCGGGAGGAAGGAAGAAGCTTGCTGGGAAAGGAGTGGAGAGACAGAGAGATTAGGAGCATGCACTGATACAGTGCATTGCCACACCCACCACACGACAAACCAACTCAGGATCCAGATTAGTACCTGAGTGCAGCCATGCAATGGGTGACACCTCAGCACCACATGGCAGCTAAGAAACAGAGAAAGGAGGGACTGAGCATTGCGTGCTGCTACTTTGTGCTGTGGATTGTGCAAATAAAACGTGTGTTGTGTGGCAACTCGTGTCTCTGCCTGTCTGTGTTGGGTTAGGGCGGCTTTACATGCCCTGGTGGTCCACAATGGTCACCCACCATGTTTGTTTTAAAATTATGTTTTTGTTTACAAAAAATTCTGTGAGATACCAGAACTCCTGATTCGTTAATGTAAACCTTTTAATGTATGATGTTCTTTCTAGATGTAGTCTTCTAGTGTTTATGCTGTAATAACTGAAGATTAAATGGAGAGTACAAAATTGGTTTAAATCTGTCATTATGTGGAATCACTCACATTTCAACAAGTATGTTTTAAAAAATCGTGTACTCTGTGCCAGGCGTCATACACAAACTATTATGTCAAGCTGAACTTGAATGTCATTCACCATGTTTGTTTTGAAAATACATTTTGTACACAAGAAATTCTGCAAGATACTGTAGTTCTGTGAATTGTTAATGTAAATATTTTCATGTTTGTTGTTCTTTCTAGGCATAATCCTCTAGTGTGTATGCTGCATTAGTTAAAGACTGACTAAAGGGCAAAAAAATGGTCTGTTGGTATGTGATCAGTCTTATTTCTAAAATTCAGTATGCTTTAAAAAACTATAACAACAAAACTATAGTAGCAAGTACGACTTGACTGTCATCCACCATTGTGGCTATATTGGCCTCCATTCTTCTGGTATAGGTTTCCACAAGATTTTGGATTGTCTTTGTGGGAATTTGTACCCATTAAGCCAAAAGGGCATTTGTGAGGTCAGGTGCTGATGTTGGATGGTGTTCCAACTCATCCCAAAAGTGTTCAGTAGGGTTGAAGTCAGGGCTCTGTGCAAGCCATCCCAGTTCCTCCATGCCTTTATGGACCTGGCTTTCTGCACAGGAGCACAGTCATTCAGGAACAAAAAATGGTCCTTTACCCAGCTGTGGCTACAAATTTGAAAGGACACAATTGTCTAAAATATCTTGTATGCTGTATAACTTAATAGTACCCTTCACATGAACCAATGAGCCTTGTCCAAACCATGAGAATCCATTGTCCAAGACCATTATCACTCCTCTACCAAAGTTTACAGTGGGTGATATCTTGAAGGTAGCAGTCTCTTGGCATCCGCCAAACTCAGATTCATTTATCAGATGTCCAGATAGTGACGCATGATTCATTACTCCAAAGAACATGTTTCCAACACTCCAGAGTCTAATGGTGGCGTGCTTCACATGACTTCAGTTGATGGTTATCATTGTGCTTAGTGATCCTAGGCTTGTGAGCACCTGCTCGGCCGTAGAAACCCATCTCATGAAGCTCCCAATGCACAGATTTTGTACTAATGTTCTTTCCTGAGATAGTTTGAAAATATGTTGTGAGTGATGCAATTTTATATGTACTATATACTGTACTTCAGTAATTAGCAAACATGATTTGTTTGTTCAAGATGTCTACCACTTTGTGACTGAGCTGTTGTTGCCCCTCGACACTATCTCTTCACAATAACAGCACTTACAGTTGACCAGGGCAGATCTTGCAGAGCAGACTTTTCACATATTGACCTGTGACAGAAGTGCTATCTCATGACAGTGCCAAGTTTACAGTCACCGAGCTCTTCAGTACAATTCATTGTCTGTTGAAGGTAATTGTGTGGCTGTCTGCTTGTATTTATTAACCTGTTAGCAATGGTTTCAACTGAAAAACCTGAACTGAATCATTTGGAGGGGTGTCCACATATTTTTGCCAGAACAGAGTATCTGTGAGTATACAACAGGGTACTGTAATAAAGTTGTACAGGAGAAGAATCTCTAATCCAGCCACAGGGGATGCACACTCCAATGTGTTTCTTCGTGTCACTCCCAAGTCCGGATAAATGGGGAATATTACATCAGGAAGGGCATCCAGTGTAAAATTTTACCAGATCAATATGCATACGGTAGTGAGACCAGCTATGTTATATGGGTTGGAGACGGTGGCACTGACCAGAAATCAGGAGACAGAGCTGGAGGTGGCAAAGTTAAAGATATTAAGATTTGTATTGGGTGTGACGAGGATGGATAGGATTAGAAATGAGGACATTAGAGCAGGGGTCCCCAACCCCCGGTCCGCGGCCCACTACTGGGCCGCAGCCGTCTGACAGCCGGGCCGCGAGAGAACTGCCGGCAACGGAGACTCACTCAGACTTTTCAGAACGCTAGGTGGGTGGGGCTTTGCAGCGGCGCAGAGAGAGGAGAGAGACGATGAGGGGCCAAACAGGCCATATATCATATATTTCTGTGTGTAATCTATTGGTAAGAGACCGAGGTGAGAGACTATTACAACAAAGTATTTTTATGGTCCCGACAGTTTCCCCATATGACACAAGTCTATAGAAATCACGTTACTACGAAGTACATTCAGCAGATGCTTTCATTACAACGAAGTGACCTTGAAATGCTTGAACAATCATCCACAGAGCAGTTAGATCTGTGGTCGCAGCTCAGTTGTGCACGTTTGCACAACGATCCCCAAACAGAAACGTAAAAAAAAAGTCTCTTTCTTCGAACTTTCCTCGTACTGTTTTTTTTTTTTTTTGCTGTTTTTGTTGTCTGTGGTTTTCAGTGATTCATTTTTCTTATTGCTTGTCAACATTTGAAAAACATCCATTGGAATTTAACTCATTGTCACCCTGCTATAGAAATGGCAGACACGAAAAAAAGATTGCAGTGTTAATGTTTGTGATGTGCAATCTGTTGGAATGGCAAATGCAAAGGATATGTCTTTGTTATATGCAAAAAAAGAAAAAAATCTCGGGTTGCAAACGTATGCGAACTGCTTAATAACTTAATAATAATAGAAATGTTATGTAAATTGTGTATAAAACTGACAACCTGGTGACCCCCCCCCCACGGCCCGTGGAAAAATTTGCATCTAATAAAGTGGTCCTTGCTGTCAAAAAGGTTGGGGACCACTGCATTAGAGGGTCAGCTAAGGTTCGACGGTTTGGAGACAAAATCAGAGAGGCGAGATTGCGTTGGTTTGGACATGTGCAGAGGAGAGATGCTGGGGATATTGGGAAAAGGATGCTAAAGACAGAGCTGCCAGGCAAGAGAAAAAGAGGAAGGCCTAAGAGAAGGTTTATGGATGGGGTGAGAGATGACATGAAGGTGGTAGGTGTGACAGTGCAAGATGTAGAGGACAGGTAGATATGGAACAAGATGATTCACTCTGGCAACCCCTAACAGGAGCAGCCGAAAGAGGAGAAGAATCTCGCCATTAGATAAAAGGGAATTTAAGTTTGAAGGAAAGGCTGCCAGTGCTTCATACAATTTACTTTCATTTAAAGAGCTGTGGAGGTCTCCTGTGAAGCTTCAAGTACTGGCTCTCTTCAAGCACTAGGTGCTGTGAGAGAGTTAACAGGGTTGTTAGATGTTATATTGTGATAAAAAAAATAATATACAAAATATATTTAAATATTAGCATCTGTATGCATATCATGTCAAGTGTAGCATTTTATCACACCAAGTATAAGGAGAGGTGACGAGCAACATGTAAGAAAATATATTCCATCTAATAGTCGTTTTTAGGGTCCTGTATCAAAACAGATTTGAGATCTCTCCTCTCCCTTCTATGTGATTTGTATATTTTAAAATCAGGCATAATAAGTTCCATCAATCGATCCTATTTATGACCCCACATATCCAACTCAAGTATGGGCTGAAGCCTGAATCTGCAGCACTGGGTGAGCCAATCTATAGCTTCTCTTATAACAGGGGTCGGCAACCTATGGTACGCGTGCCAAGCGTGGCACGTGGAACGATTTTCAATGGCACTCTGATTGAACTGAAATATAGTAAAAAATTATATTTTAATTACAGAGCATGCATTCATGCTCCGCGTCCCCATCTACATTTTGCGTATGCGACTCACATGTAAATGGAAACCATGTGTTCAGTGCAGGCCGTGGTACATTAAAACAAACCTCTTGTTATTATATTTTAATTATACATAACATATGTTTGGGCTCCGCAGCTCCACCTATGTTTTGTGCATGTGACTCACATGTAAAAGGAAATCATGTGTACAGTGCGGGCCGTGGTATGTTAAAATGTGTGCATTATGCTATGAAAGTGCCATGTGTCGTACGTCAAGCGTACAAAGACATTATAAAACTAAACATCAGTCCACATTTAAAAAATCTGATGAGAAAAGTGAAGCTATAAAAAGAGCTGTTTCTGGCTTTAAGAAACAAACTACTTATTTTAGTCAAATAATTGGAACCAAAAATAAAGTCATTGAATGTAGTTATAAAAGAAATTGACAAAACATTCTTTTCACATATGATCCGATGTATTTTAAAGTATTGAATGACCAATAATAAAAGATCCAGTTATAATGGGTTTCAAAAGTATATAATACCAGTAATGGCACACTGCACGATAACGTGCAGTGAATACACTTGACTTGAGTATTCCTAGTTTTCATCCTCTTTCTCTGTACGTTTAGCATTCATTTGCTCAGAGGTTGATGCTCGACCCTAGCGGCCCACTTCTTCTCTTCTTACATCAGCATCTTTTCGCATTAAAACTGATTAAGTCAGCATTTGTGTTGCAATTACTTAGTACATTTTCTTTAATTTTTCACTTAAGCTGGCACTTAAGTCTTCAATCTGCCTCAAGAATGATTTAACATCTGAAGAGGTAGAGGAGGTGACGGGGAAGGTGGTAGGGATGAGAACGGCACCTGTACATATGCGCTGCATGACTGCCCTGCTGGCCGCTGCTGAGAGTCGATTCTACAATAAAATAAAATAAAAATAAAAAGAGGAATAACCTTGGAGGTCACTCATCATCCCAAAAGCGGATAGTAGACGTCATGTAGTATATGTGTACCAACTTTCAGGTCAATAGGTCAAATGGTTTGCGAGCTACAGGTGATTTAAAATCCCGGACAGACAAATGAACAGCCATGGTAGCGTATTATATAAGAAGATATCTAGGGTGTTCCCCCCTGTTCGCTTCACTCGCTAGCAACTACATGTCTCTGCCACTCATATTGTGAAGAGGGGGGCTGAACGCACCCAAAGGGGACCCGGTTGCTCCTCCGAAACCCCCTCTTAAGTGGTGATACAATGGAAAACAAATAGTTTTTGTTTTTTAACTCCTCTTTGCTCGATCAGCTGTTGGCTTGCTGCTGCTGCCGTGCTGCGTGATTTGCATCTCGCTTGGCGCTTCGAACATTTAAAAGCCTGTACAGCAGTGGCTCTACTCTTTGTGTTTTATTTCCGGCCCCGTGCATGGATAAATCTTTTGGCACAAATTCCCGTCCGCAGAGACGCTAGTTCTTGATATTTTTTAGTTTATAATTTAAAAACAGAATAAGAATCTGAAAATCTAACAACATCGCCATTAAAGTTTGATAAATTCTAAAAAGAACCATCCCAAACATATATATGTAGGTTTTAAAATAAGCCCAATTTAAAGTGTGGCAAATAAAACGTCACATAAAAACGTCACCGTTGTACTTTTAGGCTTAGGATTTTATATATATATATAGAGAGAGAGTAGATAAATATATACTTTTGAAGACCATTATAACCAGACCAATTTTGATACTATATATAACAAAATTAGTAGAAAAATGTCAGCACGTGGAATAATATTGTAACATGACACCGCTGAAAGGCTGACGACCCCTGCCTTTTAATATACCCACAATGTATAGGTGAAAAGAAGAAAAGATAACTTGTAGCTTAATAGTAGTTTATACTGGATTAATAATAAATGTAAACGTAAAAACATAACTTTTTTTTCCTACTTACTTATTTAAGCTACCCGATCTGAACCCGAGCGGTGTTTTGTTATTGGACTTCTGTGCTCGTCATGGATTGTCCATAACGAACACCATGTTCAAGCATAGGGGTGTTCATATGTGCACTAGGCACCAGGACACCCTAGGCCTCAGTTCGATGATCGACTTTGTGGTCGTGTCGTCGGACTTGCGGCCACATGTCTTGGACACTCGGGTGAAGAGAGGGGCGGAGCTGTCTACTGATCACCACCTGGTGGTGGGTTGGCTTCGATGGTGGGGGAGGATGCCGGTCAGGCGTGGTAGGCCCAAACGTGTTGTGAGGGTCTGCTGGGAACGTCTGGCAGAGCCACCTGTCAGAAGTAGCTTCAACTCCCACCTCCGGCAGAACTTCGACCACATCCCGAGGGAGGTGGGGGACATTGAGTCCGAATGGGCCATGTTCCGTGCCTCTATTGTTGAGGCAGCTGACCGGAGCTGTGGCCGTAAGGTGGTCGGTGCCTGTCGTGGAGGCAATCCCCGAACCCGTTGGTGGACACCGGCGGTGAAGGATGCCGTCAAGCTGAAGAAGGAGTCCTACCGGTCCCTTTTGTCCTGTGGGACCCTGGAGGCAGCTGATAGGTACCGGCAGGCCAAGCGGAATGCGGCTTTGGTGGTTGCTGAGGCAAAAACTCGGGCATGGGAGGAGTTTGGGGAGGCCATGGAGAACGACTTTCGGACGGCTTCGAGGAGATTCTGGTCCACCATCCGGCGTCTCAGGAAGGGGAAGCAGTGCAGTGTCAACACTGTATCTGGTGGGGATGGTGCGCTGCTGACCTCGACTCGGGACGTTGTGGGTCGGTGGGGGGAATACTTCGAAGACCTCCTCAATCCCATTAACATGCCTTCCAATGAGGAAGCAGAGCCTGGGGACTCAGAGGTGGGCTCCCCCATCTCTGGGACTGAGGTCACCGAGGTGGTCAAAAAACTCCTTGGTGGCAGGGCCCCGGGGGTGGATGAGATACGCCCGGAGTTCCTCAAGGCTCTGGATGTTGTAGGACTGTCTTGGTTGACACGCCTCTGCAACATCGCATGGACATCAGGGACAGTGCCTCTGGATTGGCAGATCGGGGTGGTAGTCCCCCTCTTTAAGAAGGGGGATCGGAGGGTGTGTTCCAACTACAGAGGGATCACACTCCTCAGCCTCCCTGGAAAAGACTATTCAGGGGTTCTGGAGAGGAGGGTCCGTCGGATAGTCGAGCCTCGGATTCAGGAGGAACAGTGTGGTTTTCGTCCTGGTCGCGGAACAGTGGACCAGCTCTATACCCTTAGCAGGGTCCTGGAGGGTGCATGGGAGTTTGCCCAACCAGTCTACATGTGTTTTGTGGACTTGGAAAAGGCATTCGACCGTGTCCCTTGGGGAATCCTGTGGGGGGTACTCCGAGAGTATGGGGTACCGGCCCCCCTGATAAGGGCTGTTCGGTCCCTGTACGATCGGTGCCAGAGCTTGGTCCGCATTGCCGGCAGTAAGTCGAATCCGTTTCCAGTGAGAGTTGGACTCCACCAGGGCTGCCCTTTGTCACCGATTCTGTTCATAACTTTTATGGACAGAATTTCTAGGCGCAGCCAGGGCGTTGAGGGGGTCCGGTTTGGTGGGCTCAGGATTGGGTCACTGCTTTTTGCAGATGATGTTGTCCTGTTTGCTTCATCAGGATGTGATCTTCAGTTCTCTCTGGATCGGTTCGCAGCCGAGTGTGAAGCGGCTGGGATGAGAATCAGCACCTCCAAATCCGAGACCATGGTCCTCAGCCGGAAAAGGGTGGAGTGCCCTCTCAGGGTTGGTAGCGAGATCCTGCCCCAAGTGGAGGAGTTCAAGTATCTCGGGGTCTTGTTCACGAGTGAGGGAAGAATGGAGCGTGAGATCAACAGGCGGATCGGTGCGGCATCCGCAGTAATGCGGGCGCTGCATCAGCCTGTTGTGGTGAAAAAGGAACTGAGCCGCAAGGCGAAGCTCTCAATTTACCAGTCGATCTATGTTCCTACCCTCATCTATGGTCATGAGCTATGGGTAGTGACCGAAAGAACGAGATCGCGAATACAAGAGGCTGAAATGAGTTTCCTACGCAGGGTGTCTGGGCTTTCCCTTAAAGATAGGGTGAGAAGCTCAGTCATCCGGGAGGGGCTCAGAGTAGAGCCGCTGCTCCTCCGCATCGAGAGGAGTCAGATGAGGTGGCTCGGTCATCTGATCAGGATGTCTCCTGGACGCCTCCCTGGTGAGGTGTTCCGGGCACGTCTAACCGGGAGGAGGCCCCGGGGAAGACCCAGGACACGTTGGAGGGACTATGTCTCTCGACTGGCCTGGGAACGCCTTGGGATTCTCCCGGAAGAGCTAGAAGAAGTGGCCGGGGAGAGGGAAGTCTGGGCATCTCTGCTCAAGCTGCTGCCCCCGCGACCCAACCTCGGATAAGCGGGAGACAATGGATGGATGGATGGACTTATTTAAGCATGCAGCATTTGACATACAGTATGAAAAACTAGTTAGCCAGTTTTGCTGCTGTCTGTGATGCAGTGTATTCAATTGTCATCTTAATGAGTGAACATGCAAGCCTATCCAGCAGTTATCACCACACTTGTAAGTAAGCAATGAAAATGTATTTTGTCTGAGTCTGACAGCATAGTTAAAGGATTTTCTAAAGTCCCTTGGCCTTCCAATCTTCCTTAGGGAGTAAATTAATCACTGTGTTGTCATGATCACTGCTGTCTGTAATGCAACTGGGGATTTCAATAGAGAAAAGTAAAGACTCACCTGTGGTGGAACACAAAACTGTTTCTCTTATTTACTTGATTTATTGACAATGTCTCATTTGTCATGAAGGATAGAAACAGCGCCTATTAGGAATGCTTTGTCCTTTTCGACCTGATTCATTTTTCTTACAGTGAAGACAAAAGGAAAAAATGTGAATATAGATAATGCATTTCTAAAATGTATCCCGATCACTGCAAAAAAATGTAGTCTCTGTCACAAAAAAAGTCGTAAAATATTAAATGTAAGGCTTATAAAAATGTTATTCTTGAAAATATTTTACGGAAAAATGACGAGGTTTTAATGATCATTTGCTTAATCTGTTCCAGAATTCAGCATTGTACATTCTACCAGGATTTGGTCACCCAGCCAATGAATGGCTAGGGCAGGACGTGGCTCTGATATCTCTCCTTCTTTTCTTATTCTGACAGCCTGACCCATATATAGATTTCCTGTCAGACTCCTGCTTCTCTGCTCTGCCCCCATCCATCTACGAGCCTTCATCAATATGTTCTATTTAACTCTGTCAAACTTTCATCTCCTTTCACAAACTCCTTTCTCCCTGTACTCTCTGGGAGCCAATTGCTTCTCTTACACCTTTGCCCTTTCTAAAATCTGAAAATTGACATCATCCGCCTGTCAGAATATGAGTGCCATTTACAACCCATGTTTGTTTTATTAAGTTCAAATGTGATGATTTTCTTTGTGTTAATATTTTTTGCACCTGCTAATCCTACATTGAAGACACCACATGCTGTTCTGACGAGTGAGTGTGTACAGGCATGAAAACCAGAGGTGACGTCAATAATTGATGCCGGTAGTTTTGTGGATGAAATAACATTTCTGCTCTTATAGCTCTGTAGATGTCTCAAAATGTCTGGTTATGGCTTTGTCAGTCCTTTTTAATTAGAAATTTTATGTTGCCCTTTTGTAGTTGTTCAGAAATGAATTGAATTAAGCCAAAATGTCCTGACTTCAAAGCATAGAATAGAATAGAATAGAATAGAATGCCTTTTTATTGTCATTGCACTGATTTACAACAAATTTTTTGTGCGTTCCCTCAATAGTATCTACAATATAATAAAAACAGAATCTACAAAAGATTCAACAAATGCTCTGCCTTTTAAACTACACACATATATTAATATGAGGGGCATTCAATATCTACCTCAGTAGGAAAGAAAATAATTTTCAAAAAATATTTGTTTTATTTTCCACTTTTCCTTCAATGACTTTAACCCCCTTGAAAAAAAATCTTCTGTTTGACCTTCAAACCAGGACGTCACAGCCGACTTGATGTCTTCATCACTTGAAAACCGCTGTCCACAGAGAGATTTCTTCAAAACTCGGAACAGGAAATAATCTGAAGGAGCAAGGTCAGGACTGTAGGGTGGATAGTTCAGCTGCTGGAACCCACATTCTTGGATGGTATCTTGTGATTGACGTGACATGTGAACCGGCGCATTGTCATGAAGAAGCAGCACACCTGCTGTGAGTTTTCCTTGTCTTTTCTCCTTGATTAACTGTAGAAAAGTGATCTCTGTATTGGTGTAACTCTCTCCATTTATGGTTGTCTTGTGTGGAATGAACTCCAGAAGCAAAAGTCCATCAGTATCCCAGAAGACAGTTGTCATGACCTTAACTGCAGATTTTTCCATCTTTTTTGGGGTGGGGGCTGAGTTGTGCTTCCACTGCATTGACTCCATTTTGGACTCAGGAACTCTGTGATAGACCCAAGTCTCATCTTCAGTCACCAAATGATGAAAAAAAGTCACTTGGTCTTCATGGAGAATCTCCAAGTTCTTCTGAGAGCACTTAAGCCTCTCTGACTTGGCATCAGCGTTCATGGAACCCATCTTGCACTGACCTTTGATATGCCCAACTTTTCAGAAATTATTTTCCAAATTGTACCTACCGAGATGGCCATTTCTTCAGCTATTCAGGAAATCTTAATTTGTCTGTCTGACAAAATTAAATCCTTGACTTTCTCTTTGCTTCCACAGGCCGTCCAGTGTGAGGGTCATCTTCAATGAATCTCCTTAGGCTTTTTCAATTTTTTTGTTAGAAATTTTACAACTGAACGTTGCTCCAAATCAAGCTTTTTCTTACTTGATTCACACAAGGACTCTCCTGACATCGTGACTTAGAATGTTAGACTCGCACTGAGCCTCAACTTTGCATGAGTGATCTTGAGGCATATCACAACATGCTTAGACTTGGTTTAACATACTTGCTACTTTCTTTCATACTCATGTACATAAATTATTAAACACTCCTATTATAAACCAATAAAACAATACAGTGATCCCTCCTCCATCGCGGGGGTTGCGTTCCAGAACCCCCCGCGAAAGGTGAAAATCTGCGAAGTAGAAACCATATGTTTATATGGTTATTTTTATACTGTCATGCTTGGGTCACAGATTTGCACAGAAACACAGGAGGTTGTAGAGACACAGGAACGTTATTCAAATACTGCAAACAAACATTTGTCTCTTTTTCAAAAGTTTTAACGTGCTCCATGACAAGACAGAGATGACAGTTCCGTCTCACAATTAAAAGAATGCAAACATATCTTCCTCTTCAAAGGAGTGCGCGTCAGGAGCAGAGAATGTCAGAGAGAGAGAGAGAGAGAGAGAAAAGCAAACAATCAAAAATCAATTGGTGCTGTTCGAGTTTTTATGTATGTGAAGCACCGTGCGGGAAGCATGTCGCTTGACAAAGCAGCTGCAAGTAAGCCCAGCAAGGAAGGGAGCAATGTGAAGGTAGTCTTTCAGCGTTTTTTGAGGAGCGGCCATATCCTCTAGGGGTGCGAACAGCCCCCATGCTCACAATATATTTGAGGTTTATTTAATACGTAATGCGTGTTCTGATTGGGTAGCTTCTCAGCCATCTGCCAATAGCGTCGCTTGTATGAAATCAACTGGGCAAACCAACTGAGGAAGCATGTACCAGAAATTTAAAGACCCATTGTCCACTGAAACCCATGAACCAGTGAAAAATCTGTGAAATATATTTAAATATGCTTACATATAAAATCCGCGATGGAGTGAAGCCGCGAAAGTCGAAGCGCGATATAGCGAGGGATTACTGTAAAACCAATAAAACATTGAAGGTGGAAACAAATAAATAGTAAATAGTGGAGCAGTTCCATTTTAAAGTGATTGTAATGACTCTCGGAGATGTTTCACTTTCCTCCCATTGATGCCATGGGTGAGAGTAAAAGACATAAGATCAAAAGCACTTAGATGCAGTAAACAGCTATTTAAGAAAAATGTAGTTCTCTAAAAGCACTCGGGTAGAAGCTTTCAGTAGTCTGCAGGTGTGCATCTTAATAGAACTGCAATGCTTTCCAGAAAGCAGCAGAGTAAAAAGGTGGTGGCCTGGGTGAGATGGGTCCCTAATAATTTTTTTGGCCTTTTGTAATCATTGTGTTCTGTATATGTCCTCTAGTGAAGGTAACTGGGTGTTGGTCATTTTTTGTGCTGATGTGATGACTCTCTGAAGAGCCTTCTTGTCAGCCACAGAGCAGCCAGCATACCATACCAGGATGTCATAGGTTAGTAAGCTTTTCACAGAGCAGTGTTTAAAGGACACTAACAGTTGCTTGGACAGGCTAGCCTTCCTTAGCATCCTTAAGAAAGTAGAGCCACTTCTCTGCCTTCTTCATCAGAGAAGTCGTGTTAACAAATATGTGTGCCAAGGAATTTAAAGCTAGGCACCCTCCATGTCTCCTTTGATGTATAGAGTACCAGGTTCCTCTTCCTGCCTCCTGAAGCTGATAATCATGGAAAAGGAAACCTTCATGCTTAACTGTGACACCTATACGTATCTCAATGAAGTAGTTGCAACTATGCAAAATACTTGTAATGGAACAGCTCATAACACTGTGACAGTGTGGATCCTGCTCCATGCTCCCACTTCCCATTTGGGAGCCTCTTGAACCCAGCACAGTCGATAACATAACCGATTGAGCTGACAGATGAGGACAAATCACACATAAAGCAAGGGGAAGGTGTAAAGTGTGCAGTGCTTTTATTAAACAAAAAAATCAAAACAGTTTGTGTCCAAAAGAGCAGTTCTCAAAGTTCATTAAAAAAATCCATAAAACAGTGAAATATCCAAATGTTTAAAACCAGGCTAAAAATGAGAAAAAAAAACACCAACAGTCATTGGGACAAATGAGCCAAGTCTAACTCCTTCCAAGTCTTCCAGCTCACCCATTGCTTGTTCAGCTAGAGAGACTTCAACAGCCGCGGTCCTGTCAATCCCAACCCCCATCTTGGCTGCCTCCGTCGGCATCTGCCAGACCTTTCAGGGTCGGTTGTCTTCTCATCATCCTTCACACCCATGCAGTCGTCCCTCGGATCCCTGGAGAGGATCTCAGCACAATCAGTGGGTACAATCTATCCCTAGAGCGCTGATCCCTTGCTCCGTTGCGGGACCCCTGACAGCACTGCCTGTGCCGGCCTGTACAAATACGCAGGAAACAGTCTTGTACAGAGAAGCACTCTGTCGCAGGACCCAGTTTATTCTTCAGTTAACCAAATCTGCACGTCTTTGGAGTTGTGTGAGTGAAACCAGGATGACTTTTGTCATTGTGTTATGTAGTAGTACTGATATCTTATTTCAAATTCCAGATCATTGCCATGTTTTTTGCAGTTAGGTAAAAGGTTGTGTGAGCTGGTCGAACACAGGTTCAAACAAAGCCAGAACAAATCAAAAATATTTGGGACACCAGCCAGGTAATCCCTTTTAATTCTCACAAATCTCTTGCTATCTGGTAACACTTAACATACTGTAAGGCAGGGAACAAAACAGAAAATAGCTTCACCGTTAATTCTAGCAGACAAAACAACGGAAGCCTTTCCTAGAGCTTTCACTTGTCGGAACTGGTCTCATCAAAAGAAAAATTAGTGGAGACACCTGGCCTTTTTATAATGGGAGGACCGGAAGAGGTGGAACTAATTTCCTTCATTGGGAGGTTTCTGGGAGCTGTGGGGAGAAAAGGAAACAGAGTTAGCTACAGAGCCCCCTCTCGCTCTGGTGTGTTACCGTTTACCTCGAATGAGCCAGCAAGGAGATCCTCAGATGCACATGTGTGACAGTTCTAAAGTACTGGACAGGGCATACTTACAAGCACATCCAAATTTAACTCACACCATGAGAATTTACAATCATCAATCAAACTAACATGTAATACTTTGGGCTGCGAGGGGAAGACTGACGTACCACGTGAAGAACTCAAACAGAAACAATGGAAGAAAATGCAAATGCAACAAAATGGCAATTGAGCTGAGATTCAAACTAGTCTCTTGGTACCATGAGGGAGTAGCACTATATACTGTGTCTTTTGAAATATATAGAAAGACTCCGAACACAATTTTTCTTACTTTTCCCTTTTTAAAGATATTCCAATTAGTTATAAAATGCAGAAATCCCATTGAAGGATAATAATACCCTGTCATTGTATGTCTCCATTGAATTTGAAGCCATACGTTTAGACTATGAAAATGTGAAAGGATGTTAAGCCTTTCTCTCCATTTAATGATATACTGGATAATGTGATAGTGGAGTGGTTTTTGACCTTCTTTGAAGCCTACTGAGTCACTCAGCATGGAAAATGTCTGCTTATGAGCTCCTGTGTCGTCTACTGGAGCCCATTCATTGTTTTCATTGCAATCTCCATAATGACAAGTCTGGCTTCAAGACAGAAAAAAACTAGCAAAGTGCATTTGCGTAATGCAAAACTTTATTGCATTAAGTGACACTCTAAATAAATAAATAATGTTTAAAAACCATTAGAAAGTGCAGCCGAGTAGCAATGATGGAAGGATGTCCTATTTAAACCTTGAAATAGGATTACAAAACCACTACTTCTGTTCACAATGTGCATTGTTAAAATCTATTTCTAGAAATAAAATGATTATAGTTGTAATCTATAATTGTTCTGATACTGTTCTATGAAGCAGAAATGATATTCATCTTGTAAATAACAAAAAATATAAAGTGGAAGAGTGTGCTTAAAACAAAACTTCCAGATTTTAGAAGGCCCAGTTTGCCTCGTGTTCCCTTCACGTGACAATTGGTCAACCAGTAATTAAATTCAGGGTAGTGTGCAAAACCCAAAATTAATACTGGGTAACACATAAGAACATACAAAATTTGACAAACGAGAGGAAGGCCATTCAGTCCATCAAAGTCATTTGTTGAGCTAATAGCTAAACTGTCCCAATATTTCATCCAGATACTTCTTAAGGTTTTCTTCTACAAAATCAGGTCCAGATTCCCAAAACTGTTTGCAAAAGAAGTGCTTCATGGCTTCAGGCTAAGTGCACTTCCCTTTAAATTCCACTGGTGTCCTCGAGTATTTGATTTACCATTAAGTTGAGAGAATTCTCATAGATAGATAGATAGATAGATAGATAGATAGATAGATAGATAGATAGATAGATAGATAGATAGATAGATAGATAGATACTTTATTAATCCCAAGGGGAAATTCACATACTCCAACAGCAGCATATTGATAAAAAACAATATTAAATTAAAGAGTGATAAAATGCAGGTATAACAGACAATAACTTTATATAATGTTAACATTTAGGGTTTATCAATGCCTTTGAGGCTTTTGAAGACCTGGATTAGGTCGTCATGCAGTCTACACAGGCTTTGTTCTGTGTGTCTGTTGGAGTATGACAGTGTCCTTAAGGCCTGTGTCCTCTGCACAGCTTCAGGTGCTGCTATGTCATTTTTGTAGTTTGGTGACCCAAACTGCATACCATACTCCAGATGCGGTCTTACTAGTAGATTATATATTCCAAACATAATGTCCTTTAACAGTTTTTACGATATAACATGTTATTTGCCTTTTGAATCGTTTCTGCACATTGTTTAGTCAATGAAAGTACTTTGTCAACACAACCCCCTAAATTCTTTACAGCGGTTGCTTCCAGTAGGCCAGTGTCTCCCAACTTGTATTCATACTTGACATTCCTTTTGACCCTTGTAGAACTTTACACTTTTCTGCATTAAAGTCCTGGGATGCACTAGTGCTGACATGTCTTTCTTGTAGCGTGGTGACCAGAACTGCACACAATACTCCAGATGCAGACACATTAGTGCATTACACAGGCTGAGCATAACGTCCTATAAGAGCCAATCTTAGAAATGTAAAGCTTTAAATTAAACTCATATTAGTGTTTCCTTAATTAGAATAGAATACAATTTTCTTTCACAGCTATAGATTATGGTATAGCCTTTCACCCCCTGTAAGTTAATATTAGATAGAACCTTCTTAGCTAAATGTTTTGGAGTAGGCTCATTGCTAGCAGGGACTGAAGACCCAGTTGCAGTTTATAAGTGGGATAAGCATACAGTTTTCTGACCATTTAGAAATGGTTCAACTATAAGAGTAAACTTAAAGAATGAAACAAGATATATAAGCTATAAACAAAACTTTGCTTAAACAAGAATTTTTCTTTTCCTTGCTATATCAATTTTCCCCTATTTTTGTTTAACCTTGAATTTTTACTAAAGCTTTTAAAATGAAGATATTTTGTCTGTGGAATCAGACAACATTAAGCTATTGCCAGAATCCCATGAAGCAAACTAAAGCTGCGGAACTTTGGTAATTTTGAGTAAATGCAGCTACACGTGCCTGATTTATATTCAACAATTTTTACAATATAACCTAATATTCTATTTGCATTTTTAATCGCTTCTGTTCTTTTCTTAGACGATGAAAATGTTGTGTCAACATAAACCCTGAAATCCTTTTCAGCGGTTACTTCCTTTAGGGCATTGTCTTCCACCTTGACTTTTGCTTTGCCCACATGTACCACTTTGCACTTTTCAACATTAAACTGAATTGTTTAGGCGTTCACCCACTTCTGTGCTTGTCCAGGACTTTCTGAATTGTTTTTGCTGCCTCCTCAGTGTCTTCCATCCCTACAATTTTATTGTCATCTGGGAATTTCACACATTTAGTAACTATACCAAAATCAATGTCATTAATATAAATCAGAAAACGGGCCAAGGACGGACCCCCACGGGACTCCACTGATGTCCTCACTCTACATGTAGCCTGCTCCTGATATCTCTACTCTTTGTCTTCTGCTGGTTAGGGAACTTGAGATGCAGTTTTATAGGTTACCTCTGATACCCACAGCTTCTAGTTTTAGAATTAATCTTGTTGTGCGACTGAGTCAAAGGCTTTCTGAATGACTAAGTAAATTATGTTGTACGCTTTGTTTTTGTGAACTTCTCCAGCTGCTTGTTCTGAAAAAATCTAAAAGATTTGCTTATCAGGTTCTTCATTTCATAAAGCCATGCTGGCTGTTATTTAACATATTATTTTTCTATCGGTAATTTATCTAACATTTTTCCTATTACAGTTGCCATAATTTTGTACTGTACAGAAGTAAGACTTACTGGTCTATAATTCCATTTGTTTCTTTCTTTAAAAAAAACTTGGCTGACATATTTAGTTAGTGTGCTTGTTATTTCCATCTCGATTTTTAATGATTTCTCCTTTTGTGTCCTTAAGGTTTTATTAAATTCTCTTTTATTGTCTTGTGGCTGGAGTAGTAATCAAAATATTGCCTATTGTTTTTCTTCACTAGCAATGTTTTTTTTTCCAATTTCTCTTTTGACATTTTAAATGCTTTTGTTCAGCCTCTTGCTGTCGTGTCCAGTATTCCTCCAAGTCAGAATTATTTGAGTGTCATTTTATTTTCTTGTACAGTGATCTTTTAAATTTACTTTTTTCATAATGTCTTTGTTTATCCATTTTGGACAATTTTTTTGTTGTTTTGTTTGACTGGTTTTCGGAATAAACTTATTTTGTGGATTGATCAGGATGTCTCTGAAGTGACACCATCTATCATTTATAGATTTTACTTTTCCTTTCTGTTTTCTAGATACTTTTGCAAATTATAGTCTGCTTTCCTCAAATTATAAGTGTTTGCTTTGCGTGTTTCAAATATAATCTGAAATTTGACCTTATCCTGATCACTGTTCTTGAGGTAACAATGAGTTTGTCTTCATTGTTCAAAAAGATGAGATCTAGACAGGTGTTACCATGTGTTGGACTTGAAACAAATGGTAAGAAAACGGTTTGCCATCAGCACCATTTCAGTTTCCTCGTTTGCATTTTCAATCAATGCTTGAAAAGCTAAAATCACCCACGATCAGTACATCCTATTTATTGCACATACATCTTATTTGATTAAATAATCAAAAACTGAATATGGTGACCTGTAGCAATCTCCAATAATCAAACCTCTGGATTTCTGCCTAAATAGTTGAACCCAAAATGATGCCAAAGTGTTCCCTTCTTCAATCTTGAATTTACAGTTTTGAATATTATTTTTCACATATAGCGCCACACCTCCTTGTTTCCTTCTTTGTCTGTCTCTCCTGAATCACACACAGCCGTTAATATAATATTCTTCCATAGCTGCTAACGTAATATTCCTCTACATCATTCTCATTTAGCCATGACTCTGTAATTCCTACAATAGATAGATAGATAGATAGATAGATAGATAGATAGATAGATAGATAGATAGATAGATAGATAGATAGATAGATAGATAGATAGATAGATACTTTATTGATCCCAGGGGGAAATTCACATTCTCCAACAGCAGCATACTGATACAAAAAAAACAATATTAAACTAAAGATTGAAAATAATGCAGGTAAAAACAGACAATAACTTTTTATAATGTTAATGTTTACCCCCCCCCCCCCCCCCCCCAAAGGGTGGAATTGAAGAGTCGTATAGTTTGGGGGAGGAACGATCTTCTCAGTCTGTCAGTGGAGCAGGACAGTGACAGCAGTCTGTCGCTGAAGCTGCACTTCTGTCTGGAGATGACACTGTTTAATGGATGCAGTGGATTCTCCATAATTGATAGGAGCCTGCTGAGCGCCCGTCGCTCTGCCACAGATGTCAAACTGTCCAGCTCCATGCCAACAATAGAGCCTGCCTTCCTCACCAGTTTGTCCAGGCGTGAGGCGTCTTTCTTCTTAATGCTGCCTCCCCAGCACACCACCGTATAGAAGAGGGCGCTCGCCACAACCGTCTGATAGAACATCTGCAGCATCTTATTGCAGATGTTGAAGGACGCCAGCCTTCTAAGGAAGTATAACCGGCTCTGTCCTTTCTTGCACAGAGCATCAGTATTGGCAGGCCAGTCAAATTTATCATTCAGCTGCACTCCCAGGTATTTATAGGTCTGCACCCTCTGCACACAGTCACCTCTGATGATCATGGGGTCAATGAGTGGTCTGGGCTTCCCAAGATCCACCACCAGCTCCTTGGTTTTGCTGGTGTTCAGGTGTAGGTGGTTTGAGTCGCACCATTTAACAAAGTCATTGATTAGGTCCCTATACTCCTCCTCCTCCTGCCCACTCCTGATGCAGCCCACGATAGCAGTGTCATCAGCGAACTTTTGCACGTGGCAGGACTCCGAGTTGTATTGGAAGTCTGATGTATATAGGCTGAACAGGACCGGAGAAAGTACAGTCCCCTGTGGCGCTCCTGTGTTGCTGAACACAATGTCAGACGTGCAGTTCCCAAGACGCACATACTGAGGTCTGTCTTTAAGATAGTCCATGATCCATGCCACCAGGTATGAATCAACTCCCATCTCTGTCAGCTTGTCCCTAAGGAGCAGAGGTTGGATTGTGTTGAAGGCGCTAGAGAAGTCTAGAAACATAATTCTTACAGCACCACTGCCTCTGTCCAAGTGGGAGAGGGATCGGTGTAGCATATAGATGATGGCATCCTCCACTCCCATCTCCTCCTGATATGCAAACTGCAGAGGGTCGAGGGCGTGTTGAACCTGTGGTCTCAGGTGGTGAAGCAGCAGCCTCTCCATGGTCTTCATCAAATGTGATGTCAGAGCAATATTGTAGTCCTAAGGGCTCGTTTATACTTCACGCTCAGAATGCGTACGCGCCTGCATCATGGCTGCCACATGTTCCCAGCGTTCATTTGATGCATCCTCTGAACAGGACCTCAAAAATTAACGCGACACGTGCACGAGTTGCAGTACCAGCAAAAAGTCGCAGCAGCAGATCGCTAGCAATAGATCGCCACATTGCGCATTAAATGTATGATATTCCAACTCTCTGCACATTTAGAATCCTTAGATTTATACTTGATATCACTTTCATGATTAAATGCATTAAAGTATGTATATTACATTTTACAGATAAATCGGTAATTTCGTTTAAATAATGAATACTGTTAATAATTACACACATGGGGGTGACACGGTGGCGGAGCGTTAGGGCTGCTGTCTTGCAGGGAGTCACGTCGCTGATATTCCCTGCCTGGAGTTTACATGTTTTCCTGCTGGGTTTCCTTTCAAAGATATGCAGATTTGGTTACACTAAAATGAGGCTAGTGTATGTGTGTGCCTTGTAATCACCTTGTGATGAGCTGATGCCTTGTCCAGGGATTGTTTCTGCCTCGTGCCCAATGCTAGCTGAACTGGACAAATCCCTGGACTGATGGATTTAATCATTAAACATTCTTTTCAGAGATATTGTGGTAAGGTGTCATCGGAATTTTATGGGTGTTCCAGGCAATTCACAACAAAGCGAAGCCAAACCTGTTCTCACAGTGATAATATCTCACACTGCCACCTGGTGGATTCCTCCAGATTTACGTAAAGTACGTGCGCAAGTATAAACAGTACAACGCTTGCATAGCAAGAGTGTCCGCTGCAGCATGCGTCTCGTCGCGTGAAGTATAACCCCGGCCTAAGTCATTACTATTGCCTCTAGTTTATACATTTTCCTGCTCACATTAAGAAGTAAACATTTTAACAGAACAAAACTATCAACATCTATTTTTAATGTTTGTACACTTCCTTGAAGATTACAGCTCTTAGAATATTTTCCCATTTCTCTTGCACACGTAGTCCATCATGTCAGTAAAGGAAACATCTATGGTAAAAGGCATTCCAGTGGCTGAGAAAAGTAAATTAAAGAACATGAGAGACAGGGGCTTTATTTTTCTGAACTCACTATCACGGGTAACCTTAACCAGGCACAACTCATCTCTGCTATCATCACAAAGGATTTCCTCTGCTTTGACTTCCTCAGATCATGCATCTTTTACAGGTACATATCAGAGTGCAACTTGGTGGCACATCAGCATTGGATGGTACAGCATCATAGAGGGTAGGGAAGTCAGCTCAGGATACAGCTTGCACACAGCTCATTTCTGTTCAGGACATATGAAGTGGATTCAGAAAGCATTCAGACCCCTCACTTTCTAAACAGTTTTTTGTGTCAGGTCAGATCAGGTTGTGGAGCATGCACTGGTACAGTGCGTTGCCGCACCTACCACACGACAAAACAGCTTAGGATCCTGGTTGGCAACCTCCTAGGCAGACATGCGGTCGAGTCCCACCCTCCAGAAATGACCATCTATCTGCCACAGTTTTACGTGGGCGTCCCCTTGGCCTGGTCCAGCCGCTCAGGTCCTCAACGATGAGGATCCTGTGAGTCAGATCACCATCGGGGAATTGTGCCACGTGGCCATAATACCGTAACTGATGCTTCCTCACAATGCAGGTAATGTGCCTCATTTGGGACTCCATGAGCAACCACTCAATCTACACAATATCAAACCAGCAGGATTCTCTGAAGAGACACAGTACCAAAGGAGTCCAGTCTTCATCTTAGGACACTGGATAGCATCCATGTCTCACAACCATATAGCAAGACAGGACGCACCAGGGGCCTCATGTATAACGCCATGCGTAGAACTCACACTATAACATGGCGTAAGCACTAAAGCGGGAATGTGCATACGCACAGAAAAATCCAGATGCAGGAATCTGTGTGTGCGCAAACTTCCACGTTCTTACACAACATAAATCCTGATCAGCGTGAAAAGTAACGCACGTGCACGCACCTTCTGTTCCGCCCCAACTCCTCCCAGAATTACACCTCTTTGAATATGCAAATCAATATAAATAGCCCTTAAGCTCAGCCATTCTGTGAAAAGACAATGGGAAAAACACGGGGGAAAATATAAGAATTTCAGAGAATACCAAGTGGAGGCAAGGGAAAACGTACTATTTGTTGGTTTAAACAGTGGTATAATCAACAAAAGGAAGTTGATCGAGTGACAGAGTGTCGGAGAAACTCGAAAGCTCAATTTCACAAAGTCGCACAGTGCCCAAAATAAAAAAGAAGTTGTCACATATCAAAGTCGGCGTGAAAAGGCGACTCGTAGCCCACCATCTGAGTATCATATGAAAGTTTATTATGGTACAGAGAAAAGAAATAGGCGCACAGTTGGAAAAAAGCATGAAATGTCAACTTTAATCTTGAAATTTCCACTTTAATCACGTATTTTATTTTGTCATTAAAGTAGAACATCATAAACTTCATCTTATTTACTTTTATTTTACTAGTTTCTCAAATCCCATCGTAGCTAAAGTAGCACGTTAAATGCTTTGTTCTGTTTGATCTTCTATGTGCTGTATGTGTGTGAATCACTACGTGCTTCCGTTCTTTCTCTTTCTCCGACAGGACACAGAATCCATTACATTTGTGATATTACAGCTCTCTGAATAATTAAAATACTGAGATGTATACGTAATATCCTTTTCATGATGATATGAATGAAAGCATGTTATTTAACATGGGAACACGGTGGCACAGTGATTGTTCATATCTCACTCAAGAGGCTTGCTGCGCCATGCGCGACCTTCGATGAAATAATTTATTACAGAAGTACTGTCTCTTTCAAACGTACTAACCTCCAATTCCTGTCCTTACTTTTCTTTCTCCAAATACCCAATTGCCACACAATCAGCTCTGTAATAGACGTTAAGCCATCTGTAAGCTTAGAACGCCAATTCTTCAGAATGTTTAAGGAACACTGAAATATCTTCGTAGTACATGTTTAATTATTCTATCCGTCTATCCTTCCAGTGTCACGTCAGTACCAGCAAGAATACAACGTAAGGCAGGAGCAATCCGTGAACTAGCTAGTGCTGCGACACCGTGTTCTCACATGTCTGATTATTAATGATACAGATTATTTAAATGAAGTTAAAGTTTTATTTCATCTTGAAAATGATATCGTCATCATACGTGCTTTATAAAGTGGAGCAGGTTGTGCAATTTTATAACTGTAGTGCAAGTTTACAGTGGGGTAATTGTACTTATAAGTACAAACAGTTCTACAAGGAGCACTTCATGGACTGATTTAGTGCATTTATAGTTCTTGGGATGAAACTGTTTCTGAACTGCGAGTTCTGTACAGGAAAGGCTTTGAACCGTTTTGCCGTGGCTGAGGCAGCGTGCTTGATACTGTATACCGATAATTCTCTTTCCGATCAGCTGCTGCTGTGATTCCCCACTCAGATACAGTGATATAAATACTCAGAGTGGTGCAGTGAGAGTAATATGGAAAAAGATGATCCGCTGTGGCAACCCTTAATGGGAGCAGCTGAAAGAAGAAGAAGATGCAGTGAGAGTAACAACCCTAAAGCAGTTATGGTATTTGGAATACTATGGCTATTCCCTGAACCATTATATTGCTACAGGTTAATTACAATCAGATGCATTACACTAATAAACAATATGCAGTTAATTTCAGTGTATTTATAAAGCCACGTCAGGAATGTGGGTCTAAAAAAGAAAGGGTAATTACACAGGAACAGTAGCACTGATTTGACGCTGGGTGCCGCCAGTTTGCAAAACCAAGCGGAGAAATTGCATATGCCAGGATATGAGGTACCGTGGAAATGTGCGTGGCTTTACGCCAAGTTTAGGTTTTATACATTGCAATTTGAGTGTGGAAACGTTCGTACGCAAGATTTCTGTGCGTATGCACCATTTATACATGAGGCCCCAGGACTCTAAAGACTTGGAACCTCATCCTTTTGCACAGATATCGAGAGCACCACACACCCCTTTCCAGAGACCTCATGACCCTCCCATGCTCTCCCAATCTGTCTACTGACTTCATAGGAAGAGTCACCAGCAACATAAATGTCACCACCAAGGTACTGTAAATAAACCTCTCAACAAGGTCAACACTCTCTCCGCAGACAGACACACTGCTGATGGCTTTTCCTACGAGGTCATTAAAGGCTTGGTGTTTATTGTGTCATAGATTAATTTTAAATGAGTAAATGTGCCATATTTACCTATCAATCTATACTCAATAACCTATAATGAACCCAAAGTGAAAACATGAAGGCTTGTAAATATTTTTAAAAATCAAAAATTGAAATCTCTCATTTTTATAAGTATTCAGACAGGCAGCATTCACACCTTCAAGTCTTCTTGGGTAAGTCTCTACAAGCTCTGCACACCTGGATTTGGTCAGTTTATCCCATTCTTCCTGGCAGATCCTGTGAAGATCCATCAGATTGGATAGGAAGCGTCTGTAAACTGCCACCTGCAAGTCGCTCCTCAGATGTTCTATGGAGTTTCTGTCCAAGCTTTAGCTGGGCCACACAAGAACACTCACAGACTTGTCCTGAAGCCACTCCAGTGTTGTCTTAGCTGTATGCTTCAGGTCATTGTCATTATGAAAGCTGAACTATCTGAGGTCACGTGCACTCTGGAGCAGATTTTCTTCAAAGAACTCACTGTATTTGCTATATGTATCATTCCTTCAGTTCTGATCAGTCTCCCTGTTGAAGGATCCTTGTTGCATGATGCTGCCACCACCATGCTTTACCATAAAGATGGTATCATGTAGGAGATGAGCAGTGCCTGGTGTTAACCAGACATAGTGCTTGGAGATTTATCTAAATAGTTTCATTTTTGTCTCATCAAACCAGAGAATCTTTTCCCTTATGTCCTTTTAATGCTATTTGTCAAACTCCAAGTGGTCTGTCATATAAATCTGATTGATGAAGTACTGCTGAGATAGTTGTCCTTCCAGCAAGTTCCACCATCTCAGCAGAGGATGTTTGAAACTGTGTCAGAGTAACCAATGGGTCCATGGTGACCTCCCTGACCAAGCTCAGTTACTGGTGGTTCCAAACATCACAATTATTGAGGACATTGTGCTCCTAGGAACACTCAAAGCTTTAGAAATGGTTTTATTTCCTTGCCTTGATGTATGTCTCAGCACAATTTGATGTTGGAGGTCTACACAGAGTTCAAGGCAATTCAACTTTGACAGATATCTCAGATTGTGCACTACAAAGTTTAGAATTTCAACATCTTCCATTGAAAGCCATTGGTGAATTTTAGAACGGAATAACATTTTGAATGACTTCAACTGCAAATTACTTTACTGTATCAATTTTACATTGACATTAGTTATACCAACTTGGGTATTTTATATATTTTTCGGAATATATATGTCCAGCTGGGTACATGCATCAACAAATTGTTTCTGCTTCATAAAGTCTTCCTAGCTGCCTCAGTGCAAATGGAAGAGAACCAGTGCATCAGATGCTTTAAGTAATAACAGATAAGTTAAATGATTAGAACATTAGAACACTCTAGATGAGAACAGGCCATTCAGCCCAGCAAAGCTTTCCAGTCCTACCCACTTATTTCTTCTAAGAAAACATTAAGTTGAGTTTTGAAAGTCTCTAAAGTCCTACTGTCTACCACACTACTTGGTAGCTTATTCCAAGTGTCTGCTTCTCTGTATAAAGAAAAACTTCCTAATGTTTTTGTGAAATTTACCCTTAACAAGTTTCCAACTGTGTCCCCGTGTTCTTGATGAACTCATTTTAAAATAACAGTCTCGATCCACTGGACTAATTCCCTTCATAATTTTAAACACTTCAATCATGTCTCCTCTTTATCTTCTTTTGCTTAAACTGTAAAGGCTTAGCACCCAGTACTCCAGATGAGGCCTCACCAGTGTGTTATAAAGCTGGAACAGAATCTCCTTGGACTTAAACTCCATACATCAAGGTCCTATATAACCTGACATTCTGTTTGCCTTTTTAATGGCTTCTGAACATGGGAAGTTGATAGCTTAGAGTCCAATATGACTTTTAACTCCTTCTCATAAGGTGCACTCACGATTTTCAGACCTCCCATTATGTATTCAAACCTAACATTTTTACTTCCTATGTGTTATACTTTACATTTGCTGAAATTAAATTTCATCTGCTACAAATCTGCCCAGGACTGTGGGCTGTCCATGTCCTTTAATCCTGATGCTCGGTATATTCAATTAAGTATCATAACTATTCATGGTGGCTCCAAAATCCATACTAACCCCTACTCTCTCTTCTGTTTTTTTTCCCGGTTTTCTGTGGTGGCGACCTGTGCCATCACCACCTAATCAAAGCACCGTGACGTTCCTACATTGATGGATTAAAAGCCAGAAGTCTACTTGACCATCATCATCAAGTCCTTCTTTGAGAACCCTAAATACAAAGAGGACTGTTCATTTATGTTAGGTAGAATGCCCAGAGGGGGCTGGGCGGTCTCATGGTCTGGAACCCCTGCAGATTTAATTTTTTTTCTCAAGCTGTCTGGAGTTTTTTTGTTTTTTCTGTCCTCCCTGGTCATCGAACGTTACTCTTATTCTATGTTAATTAGGGCTGTCTTACTTTAATTCTTACTTTGTCTTTTTTTCTCTTTTCTTCGTCATGTAAAGCACTTTGAGCTACATTATTTGTATGAAAATGTGCTATATAAACAAATGTTGTTGTTGTTGTTCTGTAATGATATAACGGATTCCAAATTATCTGCTAATCCACCTATCTTGGTATCATCTGCAAACTTAACCAGCTTGTTACTTATATGCCTATCTAAATCATTTATATATATTAAAAATAGCTGTGGCCCTAGCACTGACCCCTGCTGGACACCACTCTTAACATCAGCCAATTCTGATGAGGTTCTTTGCACCATCACCCTCTGCATCCTGTGTCTGAGCCAATTCTGCACCCATCTAAAAACATCACCCTGAACTCCCACTTCTTTTAGTTTGATGCTCAACCTCTCATGTGGCACCTTATCAAATGCTTTCTGAATGAGCTTCCTAAACATAAAAGTATAAAATGCAAACAATTAAAACAAAAGGTTATCTTGGTATAAATGAAGCATCCTGTGGTTTTGTAAACTGTTATGCACAGTGTGAATAAACATCGATTCAGTACTAGCCTTACACTTAACCAACTTCCCAATCTATAGATTGTAAAGACTCACTATTTAACTGCTGCTAGCATTTACCATCAGAATGCCACATTCACCTGGTACACATAATTTTCTGTCGTCACAATAAAATTTACCTTTCACCTCTGTTATTTCCTCGTATTTATCATAACTAAATAGCTTTGTAAGTCTTATTTCATAAAAAATGGCCAGACATGCTCAAACAAAGAAGGAATTCAATTTATTTCTTATTTAGGCTATGTTAGTTGTCATTTGCAAATTGTCACTGTGTGTGAGTGTGTGTTTAAGTGTGTTGCCTGTGATGAACTAGAGTCCTATCCAGGCTGGTTTTCAGTGTTTTTCCCAATAGTCTTTGGCACTCGTAACCCTAAATTGGATTGAGAAGGTTCTAGAACCTACCTAATGAACTCAGTCCATTGAGGGCTACAATGCTTTCTCAGCCCTTGGACACAACTGAGTGTTGCGCCATGCATGCATGCATTTTCTAACTTGTTTTTAAAGTGGAAGTGAAATATGTTGTATGCTTGCATGAACAAACCAGACAATTTTTGTTTCATTTTGAGGGGAATTCACCTTGGTAGTATAGGAAAAGCTGCTTACTGTAAATCACTTGTTACAAAAGCCTACCTTTGTTACAAAAGCCTATGGCGGAGTGGTGGCTCTAAGGCTAGGGATCTGCACTGGCAATCGGAAGGTTAGCGGTTCAAATCCCATAAATGCCAATAGGGACTCTGCTCTGTTGGGCCCTTGAGCAAGGCCCTTAACCTGCAATTGTTGAGCACTTTGGGTAGTGAGAAAAGCACTATATACTGTAAATGCAAAGAATTATTATTATTATTACCTTTATTTCGTTTGCAGAGTTGCTGATCAGAATAAAGTTTGGGCCCCTAAAATTTCCTGCAATAGCCGTTCAAAGACTCTATCAGGCTGAATGAAGGGAACTCGTAAATCGACATGATCTGGCGTGAACTACTTCTGCATGACTGGGATAAAGGGGTTTGCATGTAAGTCAAAAATTAATATTCTAGAAAGTTGATTCAGTTCATCTGGACATAGTTCTTTTCCAGGGAGATACGTTACATCACTCATCCAAGTGACTTCCTCAGTCTCAGTTGACTGCAGGTTTCTCCAACCTTATAAACAGTACCTTTGCATAATGACAGAAACTAACACCATTGACTAACAATAGGCCGTGAGATCAATGATATTCAAATTGTCCATTGATCAATGGCCATGAGTACCATTCACAGAGAGTTGGGGAATGGCTGCAAGGTACTGTTTATAAGGTTGGAGAAACCTGCAGTCAACTGAGACTGAGGAAGTCACTTGGATGAATGATGTAACGTATCTCCCTGAAAAAGAACTATGTCCAGATGAACTGAATCAACTTTCTAGAATTTCCTCACCTGGAATATTGAGCATGCATCAAGTCAAAAAATAATAATTACAGTATACATAAAACAAATACATGTGTAAGTTATAAGTCTAAACATCCATCCATCCATCCATTTTCCAACCCGCTGAATCCGAACACAGGGTCACGGGGGTCTGCTGGAGCCAATCCCAGCCAACACAGGGCACAAGGCAGGGAACCAATCCCGGGCAGGGTGCCAACCCACTGCAGGACAAAGTCTAAACAATTTTATTTAATTTTTTTCTGTAAAAATAGTGTTTTCTTTATTTAAAACCTCCATCTTATAAAAAACTAAATGTGATAGAGAAATTCTGCTGTCAGATTTGGATTCAGCCAAAGAACATCTCAGATTTTTGACAGGCATGATTTTTTTTTTTTTTTTTGCAGACCAGTGTTATACTTATAACTACCCTAAAAAAACTTCAGCTTTAATAATAAATGTAATGGGGATACCTTCATGATGTCCATCCAAACTCAAAATCTAAAAATATAGAAAAAATATATTGATTGATAAATAAACCGCACAGGCAGGAGGCAAACACAAAGGAGCCTAGTGAAAAGAAAACTCTCTTACCCCTGTGGACCTGTCTAAATGGATATTGAACTGCTAATAGCATGGACTCGTCTCACCTTCCTCAACTCAAACTGTATCAGAACCACATTGTGTAACTTTTGGGATTTGGGTGTCTTTATTTGGGAGCGCAAGTGTTTTCAGATCTATTCTTTTTTGATTAATGACTTGTGCTAAGTGTAGTTGTGCTAGCGGTATCATTTGCTAGGGTTTATTTTATTTTAATTATACTTTTGTGCTTAACTGATCCATGTTTTTTTTTTTTTTTTTTGTTGTACCTTTTGCTAACCAGTTTCAAACTCCCCCCCCAGACTGATGTTACTGGATTATCTTGGCATCTTTTGTAGGTTGCTTTGCATAAAAGTGTCTGCTAAGCAAATGAATATAATTGTAATTTGTAGTATCTGTTATCCCTGCCTAATGCAACAGTGTTCAGATGTGTTTTGTAACATTTTCTATTTAAAGAAATGTAGATGGAGGAAGCAAAATAGGCAAAACCCACTTTTGCCACTTTTTCCCCAAATTGACTTTTTCTTATTTTGAAAATAAATCTTTTAAATATAAAGTGACTTTATTTCTCTTTGTCCTTGGAGATTTTTTTATGCTCTCCATTTATAAGGACCTTTTTGACATTAAAAGCCTTAGCTCCATTTCCGGGCCAGAAGCCTGCACACTCAGTGTTACAATTAGCTGGGTCCAGTAGTTGTTGTCGTGATATGGGCATGGGCATATTTGATCTATGCATTGATTTAGTGTTTAGTGTAAATTTGATTTCAGCATTGGATTTTGAATTGGAAGTAAGCTGACAAAGTTATCATTTTTAAGCATGTTGCTGTGACACCATTTTTGTTTTCATGTTGGCAGCACCATTTTTGGACATCTACCATCAGTCATTCCCTTAGATATCTGCCCAGAATTCCACTGTGAGTGCAATGCTTCTGACATTAGAGGAATTCATTGATTATCTGCTTTAGTTTATGGTTCTGATGAAAGTTCAGCCTGATTTTTGGCTTTTTTTTTTGTTTTTGACTATGCATATCTTTCGGTCATCATCCCTTTTAATGCTTTGCATTAATTCAGTACATTTAATGGTGGATGGGCTGCCTGGGGTGAGGCCAATATGGTTGGTTCAGACCTAAAATAAAGGCAGGTCTAGCTTTTATGCATTTTATGAGGCCAGCTCTCTCTTCTGTGCTTTATTGCGGCAGGAATCATGACATAGACATTTTCTTGACCATTAGATGCATGATTGTCCTGGTAGTATGATGCCTACTTGGACAATTACGATGACAATCACAATACTAAAAATGTATCAGAGACAAAAATGAAAGTAAATGCTCCACGACACTTGTGGTTTGCATATCCTCAACATTCTCTGCAGGAATCAATGGGAAAGGGCAGTTGTAAGGTAAAAGGCTGGAGAGCGAGTAGCTTATCCTGTAGAGAAACACAGTGATGTGCACAATCCTGCATTTTGGTGCATCTCTGTGTGGACAATATGCAGCATGTCCTACTTTTAAAAAATGCACTCTACCTCTGCAGTAATGTGAATGAGACGCATAAATAGAACTGATTTTAATGGTGTGCTACTGATTACTGCACAGCTTTGGTGAATAGCACAGGTAAACAGGACAGTGTCTTTAAGGAGCAATTTTTTCATTGTCCTCCACATAAAAATAAATGTAACTTGCAAAATTGCATGTGAAATCGGTTTTCGAGACAGTTTTGTGAAACTGCATGCTAAACAAAACTTGCCTGTTTTGTTCATCACTACTTGTGGCTCCGACCACCATCTGTTTCTGCAATCTCATAAGTGTTGTGATTCTGTTCCATTTTTGATTCTACCTGGTTATTGAAACATTTTTATATGTTGAAAGTTATGGTTATTATGCTTTTCTTGGATGCTAAATAAGTTTTGATGCATTTTTAAAATTTTGATTTAATTTTCAGATGGTTAAAAATTATTTGTGGGAACCTCCATGTTTTTGTTTAGTTGCCACCACTCTGCTAGAAATTTGACTGGTGATGCATAGTGTGTGGTGTAACTGTAGTGGCGGTTTTTCAAGTCATAAAATATCCGTGATTCAACAATATTTATTGCAAGTACATTGTATTTTGTGGTTTCTTGTTTTAAAATCATTAGCTTTGAACTTCAACTTATGACTTTTTTATTTGAAGAAAGATCGGATACATATTTTGGTTTGTTTACTAACTTACGTTTTCTTTCTAGATCCATAGTTAAAGTCCTGTACCTATAAGCTACATTACTAAAAGGAAAAGTCACAACAGTGTAGCCCCACAGATCGTACTAGCATTACAGTGGGCTAACATTTTTGAAATTGCTGAGTTTCAGAGAATGCCTTGCTTAACACACAATAAACCCTGAAGTATTTTTGCTTCGCACCCTTCCCCACTATAGCCTATATATGGGGGAGAAGCAAAAGCTTTAGATTTGTCAAAAATTTCGATCTCTGGTTTTCAGCAGATCTCGACGTTTTGGAGTCTCCTGATACTGAAAACACTGATATCTTGATGATGGGTGTATCTGCCTATGTGTGTGCATGTGTCTGTATGTCAGACTTTCTTGAGACCGGTCTAGAGCTAAAATGGCTGGACAGAACAATACCAACCTCAAAACTTAAGCCTGTTATGAGATGACAACGTGCTGTTTAGTTTTTGAGCCAAATCGTGCAAGAGAAAGAGGCACTCGAGAGGAACCCTCAAATACCATAATTGTGCAATTAATTGTGAATTATTCTCATCAATTGCTATCGTAGTGACCTATGTTATGACCAGAAAGATCAGCATCTGAGCGATAAATAAGTACTGAAATGTTATAGAAACGTTTGGGTAACTTTGTTCCTAAAGCCTACTGACTCTAACGTCCAGATTTTTTTAATCATTCATAATAAGAATAAAAATGGAACCGGCTGTTGGGAGCAAAAGCTTTCATTTAATACAGAACTTGAATCCATCTATTCACCCAAGAAACCATCCATGAACTGAGACTTCTCATTGTGATCATTGGAGCACAACAACCCACATCACACTCATTCTAAGCATCTCTTTGAAGCATCAGAGTCACCACTTAACCTAACACAGATATCTTCGGGATCTCAGAGGACCCCCAAAAAGACCTGCATGGGTTTTTGTAAACTAAGACGAAAAATACTGCCATCTAATGTAGTGTTTGCAAGATAAGCAACAAACAAAAGTATTTTCAGAATTATCAGTATATTAATATTTATTAGGGAATGGCTTTTTATTTAGCTACATCCTGATATTTTCCTGAGGATTAAGTTTGTGCACTTCATGGGTGTTACAGCATTTTAAGTTCACTGCATGATATAAGAGGAGGTGTAATTACCCTCACCCCCACACCAGAAGTAGCGCATGTGACATCAAGTTAAGTGATTCATCGAAAACATTAAGTGTATAATGGATAGACCATTCATGCTCCTGATTTGTACTTCACTGTGCAATCAAGAGTTGGATGAAGGATGCTCCAAATTAAGAATAAAATGCCATTACCTGCCAAGAAATCAACTTCGAAACTGTATAACCATAAAGTTAAGTGCCTAAGAACATAGAAGAGATTAAACACTCTGAAGTGCCACTGCTCATTAGAAGTGCTGTAAAAACATAGACAGATTTTTGGCTTTACATAACCTAAAGTGCCTTTTAAAGCACACTTAACCATTAAAAAAATTGCACTTCTTTCTTTTCAAGGCTCTATAACATTATATATTCAGTGTATTAGTTTTAACACTTTACTAAAATAAGAATTAAGTAATGCATACCAGCAAGCTGCGTATTTAGCCATAAGCAGTAAGTTATTGTACTGCACAAAAATATATCAGCATATATAAAGACAGAAAGATCAGCTTTTTAAAAAATAACTCTTTATTTGCATGTAAGTCAATGCACTTGCAAATCTTTTACTCCTTGTGATGTAACACATGTTTTTTTGATTATTAGCTACTAACCAATATAATGCTGAAGAAATTACGAAACACCTTCCATCTCATTCTCAAACCCACTTAATCATCTTCAGGGTCAAAAAAAACCTGGAGCCCACCAGAGTAGCAATGGGTGCAATGAAACAAACAGCTCCAGAAAGGGTGGTGGACCAACACAGAACATCTTTCCACACACAAATGCTCAAACTCGCTCCAACCTGGAATCCTCACATAGCCCAACCAGTATGTCTTTGGGGATGTGGGTGGGAAGGCTTAAGAATCTGCAGTAGAACCAACACACATATTTACAGAATATTCAAACTCTAAAATGAAAAGGTTTACTGGCACAGAACTCAAATCCAGGACACTGGATCCTCAAGGCAGCAGTTCTATTCACTGTGCCACTATCATCATACAATTATGATGATTACATAATTACAATTTCTCCAGCTATCATTCATAAATTGAACTTTGCCTTTAGGGCAGCATTGTTGTGCATTGGTAGCACTGCTACCTCACACTGAGAAGACCAGAGTTTGCATCCCAGGTTCTTCACGCATGGAGTTTGCATGTTCTTCCCGTGTCTGCATGGATTTCCTCTGGGTACTCCAGTTTAATCCATGCAGGTTAGGTGGATTGACAATAATACATTGGCCCTATTGTGTGGCTGGTGTGTGTGTGTGTGTGTTTGTGTTTACCCTGCGATGGACTGGCACCCTGTCCAGGAATTTTTCCTGCCTTGCACCCTATGGTGGCTGGGATAGGCTCCAGCACTCACAGCGACCCTGTCCAGGACCAAGTGGGATAGAAAATGACTGACTTTGACTGTATCTAAGGGTAGCAAAAAAACATTTTTTTATTATATCTTTGGAAACTTGTGAGTATTTTGGGTCTGCCTGTCCTGTGTATCTAAAATATTCTATTGTTTCCTGTACAGTGTCACACACGTGCGCTTGGTAGGCAGTCTAAGGGCTTAACTAAGGGTAAGATGCAGAGTCAGGGGTTGACGAAGTGCACTAATGTCTCTTCACCCTCTCCTAACAGGTCACCAGAAGGGAAGGCCAGCGAAAACACTTCCAGCACTCGCAATCCCTTCCTGACCATGCCTCCCTGCTGACCTCACTTCCGCCCCATCCTTCAAGGACCCGCCTCTTCCTGCCCAGCATCTATAAAACCCATCCACCTCATCTTATGAGTTAGTTCCGTTTTGGACTCCACACCAGCCATTATGGTGTTTTTTTTCTTTTGGAGAGAGAGATAATTGCTGTTGACTGTTACTGTATATATATATATATTGTGGAAGATGACCTGGACACAGAAAGGTGGACACATTCAACTCACCCACAACACGTTTATTTAAGTGCACCATATCTACAATTGTGCCACACAAACCCCTAAAGTCCCAAAAGTCCTGGCCAACAGCAATGCCTTCCCTCTCTTCAGGTCACCTCCTTGCCTCGTCCCAGACCTTGTCTTTTTTCCACCTGACTCAAGCCCCTGACTGGAGGGAGGCGGCCCCTATTATCCACACCAGGATGTGCTCCAGGTGTCTTCCGATGAGCTTCCGCCGGCACTCCCCAGTGTGGCGGAAGTACCGGCTCTGCACCCTGGAAGCACTCCGGGTGTCCTCGATCCTCTTCCCCACAGCACTTCTGGGTGTGGCAGAAGTGCTGAGGTCCAGGGCTCCCAAGGCATTGGGGCGCCCCCCTGGTGGTGACCACAAGGTTGAACTTCAAAGCTCTGTACCCGTGGTCCCCATAGCCGCCAGTGCGGTCGCCCCCACGTGGTCTGGGGGAGGCGTAAGCCCTCCTCCGGTCCTCCGGGGCGTCCTGGCCGGGTTGCCCCCCCAGCCACCTGCGACACTGCCCCAGCACCAGCGAAGACCCGAAGTGGGTCCTACTCCTGAAGCTCCAGGGTCCGGTACTGTTAAACAAAGAAGAGAAACAGGGGTGGAGACGCTGCCTGGACACCACCACCTGGTGTCCTGTTGTGCGTTGCACAGGCAGTGCTCTCCCCTTCTACCAGCACCCCAGGGCCTACTCCTTCGGCACCCCATCTGAGGTTTCCGTGCCCCTTTGGTTGGTGCTACTCGCACCTCCGTAGCCTCAGCCAGCTGTGACAATATATATATATATATATATATATACACACACAGTGTATATTATGAGGGGCCGTTCAGGAAAAAAAGATTGGTTCATAAATATATACATTGGTTCAGATATATATATCGGTTTGGATACATTGGTATGAATATATCCATTGGTTTTAATACATCCGTTCAGATGTATATATCGGTTCAGATATATACATTGGTTGGGATACATTGGTTGAGATATATACATCAGTTTGAATACATCCAGTCAGATATATACATTGGTTTAGATACATTGGTTGAGATATATATAAATTGGTTTGCATAGATCCATTCTGATATATATACATTGGTTGAGATACATCCGTTCAGATATATACATTGGTTTGAATACATCCATTCAAATATATACATTGGTTGAGATATATATATTGGTTGACATAAATTGGTTTAAATATATATATTGGTTTAAATAGATTGGTTTAGATATATGCATCGGTTCAGATACATCCGTTCAGATATATATATTGGTTCAGATAGATCCGTTCAGATATATACATCGGTTGGGATTTACAGGCAGGCACAATGGGCCACCCATGTTTAGCATGTCCCTTTCGCTTCATCATTGCTTCAACACTGTTGTCATTATTGTGCATATTTTATACGAGTAGCATATGCCTGTCTGTCATGTTTTGTTTCGTAAGCCATCTTGGTTGGGGGTCGTCGATTTCAAAGCACTTTTTTTCCTTTCATTATTTAAAACACTCACACAGATACCTGCCTCCTCACCCTGCTCCGTCTCACCCCGGTTCATTGTACCTGCCTCACTCCCTCTTGTCCCTCCCATGACAAATTCTTCTCAAAAGCCGAGTTACCAGGAAGCATTGATAGCAACTGCAGTACCTCCCATTTTTTCACCTCAACAGACGCTGATTTATCATTGACCGAAAGCCGCCCGGTGATTTCTGTTATTCCATATTGGCAGCATTTCATTAAAGGGTGATCTGTTTCATCAAGGACATTAGTCCTGTTTGCTGAAAGGATGTTATGAAAGAAAACACTGGAATAGCGCTGTTTCTTCTGAATGTTTATCTGTGACCAGGGATCAGAATGATCAGAATATCCGTACTTCACAAATAATGGGTGTTTAACTGTTTTTATAGTAAAACTGCCGAAACGACACACATGCACACATACACACACACACACACACGCGTGCGCGCGCAAACACACAAATCGTGGATCATACACACTACTGATTAAGTGTATGTGTCAGGGGCGATCATCAAGAGACGCTGGTTTATCGAAAACCGCATGGTGATTTCTGTTATTACGTATTGACAGCATTTCATTAAATGGTGATCTGTTTCAGCAAGGACATTAGTCCTGTTTGCTGAAAGGATGTTATGGAGGAAAACACTGGAATAGCCCACAAAAGGCTTTACCCGATATTGTAAATAATATTGTAATACATCATGAAGCAACCTTATTCTGCAAAAACAGCACAAGGTTGCTACTCTGAATGTTTATCAGTGATCAGGGATCAGAATGATCAGAATATCCCTGCTTCACAAATAACGGGTGTTTAACTGTTTTTATAGTAAAACTGACAAAACCACACACATGCACAGACACACACGCACACCCGCACACGTACACGCACGCACACACACACTCAAATTCACAAATCGTGGGTTGCACACACGATTGATTAAGTGTATCTGTCAGGGGACATCATTTTTTTCACCCCATAAAACGTTAGTTCATCAAAGATAGAAAGCAGCGCGGTGATTTCTATTATTCCTTATTGAGAGCATTTCATTTAAAGATGATTCACGTCAAGAAGGCGAAAGAGTCTCTTATTTTGACAGGACGATCTTTTTTTTAGGCATAAGCACTATAAGTCCGTTCAGATAGGCCAGTTTACATATTCTTTTCTTGTATCAGCGCGTGCATGTGCGAGTGCTTACTCCTACAAAAAAAAAAGAAAAAAAAAAGTCCTGTCAAAATTAGAGACTCTTTGTCCTTCTTGACGTGAATCATCTTTAAATGAAATGCTGCCAATAAGGAATAATAGAAATTATTATTAGTATTAGTGGCCATCTAAACTGAATGATCGGGGGAGAAGGGCCTTAGTCAGGGAGGTGACCAAGAACCCAATGGTCACTCTGTCAGAGCTCCAGAGGTCCTCTGTGAAGAGAGGAGAACCTTCCAGAAGGACAACCATCTCTGCAGCAAACCACCAATCAGGCCTGTATGGTAGAGTGGCCAGACGGAAGCCACTCCTTAGTAAAAGGCACATGGCAGCCCGCCTGGAGCTTGCCAAAAGGCACCTGAAGGATTCTCAGACCATGAGAAAGAAAATTCTCTGGTCTGATGAGATAAAGATTGAACTCTTTGGTGTGAATGCCAGGCGTCACGTTTGGAGGAAACCAGGCACCGCTCATCACCAGGCCAATACCATCCCTACAGTGAAGCATGGTGGTGGCAGCATCATGCTATGGGGATGCTTTTCAACGGCAGGAACTGGGAGACTAGTCAGGATAAAGGGAAAGATGACTGCAGCAATGTACAGAGACATCCTGGATGAAAACATGCTCCAGAGAGCTCTTGACCTCAGACTGGGGCGACGGTTTATCTTTCAGCAGGACAACGACCCTAAGCACACAGCCAAGATATCAAAGGAGTGGCTTCAGGACAACTCTGTGAATGTCCTTGAGTGGCCCAGCCAGAGACCAGACTTGAATCCGATTGAACATCTCTGGAGAGATCTTAAAATGGCTGTGCACCAACAATTCACATCCAACCTGATGGAGCTTGAGAGGTGCTGCAAAGAGGAATGGGCGAAACTTGCCAAGCTTGTGGCATCATATTCAAAAAGACTTGAGGCTGTAATTGCTGCCAAAGGTGCATCGACAAAGTATTGAGCAAAGGCTGTGAATACTTATGTACATGTGATTTCTCAGTTTTTTTATTTTTAATAAATTTGCAAAAACCTCAAGTAAACATTTTTCATTATGGGGTGTTGTGTGTAGAATTCTGAGGAAAAAATGAATTTAATCCATTTTGGAATAAGGCTGTAACATAACAAAATGTGGGAAAAGTGATGCGCTGTGAATACTTTCCGGATGCACTGTATCTGAACGGATGTATCTGAACCGATGTATATATCCAAACCAATCTATTTAAACCAATATATATATCATAACCAATGTATATCAACCAATATATATATATCTCAACCAATGTATATATTTGAACAGATGTATTCAAACCAATGTATATACTGTGTATCAGGACGGATCTATGCAAACCAATTTATACTGTATATATCTCAACCAATGTATCTAAACCATTGTATATATCTGACCGGATGTATTCAAACCGATGTATATATCTCAACCAATGTATTCCAACCAATGTATATATTCAAACCAATGTATCCGAACCGATATATACATCTGAACCAATGTATATATTTATGAAGCAATCTTTTTTTCCTGAACGGCCCCTCATAGTATATATATATATATATATATATACTAGCAAAATACCCGCGCTTCGCAGCGGAGAAGTAGTGTGTTAAAGAGGTTATGTAAACATATATATATACATAAACATATATACATATATATACATATCTACATATACACATATCTACATATATATATATACATATACACATCTACATATATATACATATATCAACATATATATACACATACATATATACATATCTACATACATACACATATCTATCTATCTATCTATCTATCTATCTATCTATCTATCTATCTATATCTCTATCTATATATATATATATATATATATATCTATCTATCTATCTATCTATATTTATATATCTCTATCTATCTATCTATCTATCTATCTATCTATCTATCTATCTATCTATCTATCTATCTATCTATCTATCTATCTATCTATCTATATACATCCCCGTGCTTTGCAGCGGCGAAGTACTGCTTTTAAATTTTTATTAAGAAGAAAACCTTTTTAAATTGAGTGAAAATCTACCAAAAACAATTTGTTAAGGATCTGTTTTTTTGTGAAGCTGACTTCACACAGCCTCTCCGCTGTTTTATAAACAAACGTCATATAAGGTCTTCCTTTTTCGTTGCTTTGCCAATGGAAGCAGCCTTTTTATTTAATCCTGTTTTTACGATTGTTCTGTTTGTATATCACGTTGTCAGTTCAGCACTCTGGTTGTAATATGACCAAGCCGTGCAAGCACACTCTTGAGAATGCAACGTACAGGAGAAAAGCAATCTTGCCTGAAATCAATGGCAACCTTTTGTAGGTCTATGAACTTAATTTAAACTTTAGGTTTACACGGTGCTTTCTTTCCGAAGTACCTGCACTCATGAATATGTCTGTATGCGTCAGTCGTTCAAATCCCCGCGGTTCGCACCGGTGAAGTTCTGCTTTTAAATTTTTATTAAGAAGAAAAGAAAACCTTTTAAAATTGAGGTAAAATATACC
>NC_041395.2:315364368-315398158 GCF_900747795.2 Erpetoichthys calabaricus
GGGATGATTTTTGGGAAAGGCCTGGATTTTTCAAAAGAGATGGTCTTCATCCTAACTGGAGGGGATCTTACGTATTATCCCAAAATATGGCAGCATAACTGCCTGGCTGACTGATTAGAGCACCATCCAGGTCGCAGTCATGTGATCTTAAATCACAGGCTGTTGTTTATCCTACCTGTTACTATCCTGAAGCTCTTACCCATAATCCTTGTTGTGGGGCATCCAGTAAATTTAGTCTTGATGCAAACCTTAAATTACTTGATAACCAAAACATAAGGTGTATAATTAGACCAAGAGATAAAACCAGAGCCTCCAGGGGCATCTGTAATAGAACTTTACTTCAAATTAAAACTAAAAAATATATCACCAGTTCAGAAAGAAGCATGAAATTTTAAATGCTGCTTATTGAACATTCGCTCTCTTGGCACTAAAGCTGTTTTGGTAAATGATATTATATTAAGTACAAAATCTGATCTGTGTCTTCTCACTGAAACCTGACTTAGTAAATGTGACACTGCACCGCTAGCTGAGGCGTCACCAGATGGATACTCGTTCCTTCATAAGTCTAGAGATTCTGGTCAAGGGGAAGGCCTTGGAATAATTCATTGTAACAAAATGCAAATCACTTCTAAAAATGTAGGTGACTTTACATTCTTTGAAGCATCAATTTTTAATATTAAAACAGATTCCAACACAATTATAGTGCTACTCTACAGACCACCCGGGCCATATTAATTGTTCATGACTGAATTTAGCAACCTTTTATCTGATATGGCTATAAATTATGATCACGTAGTACTGATGGGGGATTTTAATGTACACATTGATGTGGAAACTGACACTTTTAGCAAACGTTTTACTTATTTGTTAAATTCAGTAGGATTTTGTCAGAATGTCAAAGGTCCAACTCATAATCATAACCACATTTTAGATTTAACTATAACTTACAAAGTTGAAATTCAAAATTTAAACATTACTCCATTAAATGAAGTTATTTCCAATCACTACTTAATTACATTTGATTTAGTCCTGCCCTTGCCAACGCACTCACAGATTAAAACAAGGACAGTGCGACATCTAGATTGTAATTCTGCTTCACAATTTATAGATACCTTGAGTAAGTCAAGTGTAATTACGGAAAACCATTTAGATCAGATAACATCAAATGTAAACTTGGAAAACAATTTAGATCAGCTAACATCACATTATAATGTGACCTTGAGAGATGCTCTGGATGCAGTGGTTCTCCTTAAAACAAAAGTGATCAAAGCACATAGAAACTCTCCCTGGTTTAATGAAAACACTCGAGCTCTTAAATTAGAGTGTTGAAAACTGGAGCGCAGATGGAGAACAACAAAGCTACATGTCTTTCAAATTGCATGGACAGACAGTGTTAAAAAATATAAAAAAGCTCTCTTTAAAGCTCACTCAGAATACTATTCTACAATAATCCATCCATCCATTATCCAACCCGCTGAATCCGAACACAGGGTCACGGGGGTCTGCTGGAGCCAATCCCAGCCAGCACAGGGCACAAGGCAGGGAACCAATCCTGGGCAGGGTGCCAACCCACCGCAGTTCTACAATAATAAATAGCAATAATAAAAATCCTCGGGTACTGTGTAGAACAGTGGCTAAATTAACAAATGGGAATTCAGATCTACAGTGCAAAATACCAACAGATATTAGCAGTATAGACTTTATGAACTTCTTCAATGAGAAAATTAAAAATATAAGATCCCAGATCTCAGCATCACAGTACAAACCGCAGAATATCTTAGCAGACCCTGTCTCATATTGCATTCAGCACGTTAGTAATTTTAATCCTGTAACTGAGCAGGAAGTCTTAACTTTAATTTCTAAAATGAAACCCACTACTTGTTTCCTAGATCCAGTGCCAACAAAACTAGTAAAAAGTGCAATGGATGTTCTTGCTGCGCCTATTCTAAACATTATCAATAGTTCATTATTGCATGGCACAGTACCTGATACACTAAAAGTGTCAGTCATTAAACCATTACTTAAAAAGTCAGACCTAGACCCACACATACCAAATAATTATAGACCTATTTCAAATTAACCCTTTCTCTCTAAAATACTAGAAAAAGTAGTCGCCAATCAGCTTCAGTCACACCTTATGCATTATAATTTATTTGAGAAATTCCAGTCTGGTTTCCGCACTGGTCATAGTACAGAACAGCATTAACACGGGTTGTAAATGACATTTTGATATCTTCTGATGAAGGAAACTCCACTGTAATTATGTTGTTAGACTTAAGTGCAGCATTTGACACCATTGACCATTCTATTTTACTGCACAGGATAGAAAAAGAGTTTAGGCTCACATGCACTGTGCTTGTTTGGTTTAGTTCTTATTTATCAAATCAATTCCAATATGATAGATAGATATTACTCTTCTAAATCATGTTCTTTTTTTTTTTGTTTTTGTCCAGCACCTCTGGTACAACAAACCCCACATACAATAGATAGATAGATAGATAGATAGATAGATAGATAGATAGATAGATAGATAGATAGATAGATAGATAGATAGATAGATAGATAGATACTTTATAAATCCCAAGGGGAAATTCACATACTCCAGCAGCAGCATACTGATACAAAATTCAATATTAAATTAAAGAGTAATAAAAATGCAAGTAAAAACAGACAATAACTTTGAATAATGTTAACGTTTACCCCCCCGGGTGGAATTGAAGAGTCGCATAGTTTGGGAGAGGAACGATCTACTCAGTCTGTCAGTGGAGCAGGACAGTGACAGCAGTCTGTCGCTGAAGCTGCTTTTCTGTCTGGAGATAACACTGTTTAGTGGATGCAGTGGATTCTCCATAATTGATAGGAGCCTGCTGAGCGCCCGTCGCTCTGCCACAGATGTCAAGCTGTCCAGCTCCATGCCAACAATAGAGCCTGCCTTCCTCGCCAGTTTGTCCAGGCGTGAGGCGTCCTTCTTCTTAATGCTGCCTCTCCAGCACACCACCGCGTAGAAGATGGCACTCGCCACAACCGTCTGATAGAACATCTGCAGCATCTTATTGCAGATGTTGAAGGATGCCAGCTTTCTAAGGAAGTATAACCGGCTCTGTCCTTTCTTACACAGAGCATCAGTATTGGCAGTCCAGTCTAATTTAATTTAATATGTACAGAAATGTGCTGACAGTACTCCATCATTTTACACAGAAGTGAGATATGGTGGCCCGCAGGGCTCAGTACTGGCACCATTACATTTTTCACTTTACATGCTTCCACTTCTATCATTAGGAAACATAATGTTAATTTTCACTCGTATGCAGATGACACCCAGTTATACCTTTCATTTAGATCAAATGAAGTTTCTCCAATGTTGTCTTTAATTAGTTGCGTTAGTAAATTAAAGGAATGGATGGATGAGAACTACTTGTCTTTAAACACCGATTAAACAGAGATGTTAACTGTTGGAGGGAATGACGCTGATCACAACAATATTTTGTCATCATTTAACTCAGTTGGAATCACTGTTAATTTTACTGAATCAGCCCGCAATCTAGGAATTATCTTTGACTCTAGCATGTCATTTAGAGTGCACATTACTAAGTTGTCCAAATCATGTTTCTTCCATCTTAAAAATGTTGGGAAATTAAGGTGCTTTCTAAATAAACAGGATTCTGAGAAATTCATTCATGCATTTATTTCTAATAGAATTGACTACTGCAATGTGGTGTTCACTGGATGTTCAAATTGTTCTTTATACAGCTACCAGTTAATCCAAAATGCTGCTGCAAGAATTATTACAAGAACAAGAAAATATGAACACATAACTCCAGTTCTTAAATCCTTACACTGGCTCCCAGTTAAGTTTAAGGCAGATTTCAAAATCCTACTTTTAACATATAAAGCATTAAATGGTCGAGGTCCGGCTTACTTGTCTGAACTTATTATGACTTACAAACCAGAGTGCACATTAAGATTTCAAGATGCCGGTCTGCTTATAATTCCAAGAAATAATAAAATAACGGTGGGAGGCCAAGCTTTTAGTTACAGGGCCCGTAAACTGTGGAATGGTCTGCCTGCTACTATAAGAGATGCCCCCATGGGTCTCAGCTTTTAAATCCTGGCTGAAGACTCACTACTTCAGTTTTAGCATATCCTGACTAGAGCTGCTGATTAACTGTACAGACTGCATCTGTGTTGTTAGTCATTAGCACTAAAACATAAGTAACATGATAGTTATAATTAGTGACTAACCTTCACCTATTCTGTTTCTCTTCTCGGTACTCAAATGTGGCACTTGGTGCCACGGCCCACCTGTCAAGTTGTTTTGCCTGCCTAAGGTAAAGTCATCTCTGATGGAGGATCGCAGGAATTGTTGGGTAGAGGGGTCCTTTCATCGGATTGGCAGGCCCAGCCCATTCAGCTGTGGAATGACCAAATGAGGGAGGCAGCCTGATGAATGAGGTATCCAGGACTCTAAACAAATCCAAATCATATTATGTGATATCATCTACTGTTAAATTCTACTCCATACTTGTAAAATTTTTATATTTATACTGTATTGAGGATTTGTTCTGTTCTGTGTATTATATTGTATTGACCCCCTTCTTTTTGACACCCACTGCACGCCCAGCCTACCTGGAAAGGGGTCTCTTTTTGAACTGCCTTTCCCAAGGTTTCTTCCATTTTTTTCCCTACAAGGGTTTTTTGGGAGTTTTTCCTTGTCTTCTTAGAGAGTTAAGGCTGAGGGGCTGTCAAGCCCATTGTGGCATTTCTTGTGTGATTTTGGGCTATACAAAAATAAATTGTATTGCATTGTATTATACTTTGTAGAAGCCCCCTCGGCAACAATTACCCATAATTCATCTCAAGCTTCTTTAGATTGGATGGGAAGCAGCTATAAACTGCCATCTTCAGGTTTCTGCACAGATGTTCTATGGAGTTAAAGTCTGGGCTTTGGTTGGCCCACTTAAGGACACTCAGAGACTTGTCCCAAAGCCACTCCAGTGTTGTGTTGACTTTACTTCAGGTCATTGTCATGATGAATGGTGAACCGTCACCCAAGTCTGAGGTTGTGTGCACTCTGAAGCAGGCTTTCTTTAAGGAGTCTCTGTGTTTGGCTTCATTTATCCTTCCCTCAGTTCTGACCAGTGTCCCTATACCTGCTGTTGAGAAGCACCCTCATAGCCTGATGTTGCTACCATGATGCTTCACTGTGGGGATGATATTTAGGCAAGTGATGAGCAATGCCTAGTCTTTGCCAGACATTGTGCTTGGAGTTCTGGCCAAAAGGTTCAATTTTTGTCAGATCAGAGAATCTTTTTCCTCATGCTCTTAGAGTCCTTTAAACTGTCATACTCAAAAGTAACATCTGTCTAGCCACTCTGCAATAAATGCCTGACTAATGGAGTGCTGCTGAGATGTTCTTACATCCGACAGCTTCCCCATCTCAGCAAGGGACTTCTGAAGCTCGGTTAGAGTGACCATTGGGTTCTTGGTTACTTCCCTGACCAAGGCCCCTCTTGGATGATTGCTCAGTTTGGCCAGACAGCCAATTCTAGGAAGAATCCTGGTGGTGAGGAGGGCAGGTAATGCAGCTATGAGTTTTGTTCTTTTCGTATAAATGCTGAATACGTTTTATTCACTCTGTGCTTATAGGGTGACACATAGATTCCTTTTGTAATTATTTCTAGATAGTTCACTGTATGCCTTTTATTGATTTATTATTACAGTTAGCTTACCTTAAGCAGCAGGAGAAGTAAAGTGGCTATGCTTGTAGTTTGCACACACACAAACACACACACGCCCACACACACACTCTTTCCCCAGTGTTCTGGCTGACTTGTATTGGGGAACTGTTTTGCTGATAGGAGCACCAATCAGATGAGTAAAAGAGAAATATATACAAAATACACAATTTGAAGTGAAATTTCAAATATTTATACCGCAAGCTCTAATCTTTGCTATTTGTGTGAGATATATGATATTGTATATGGTGTACCACAAGGATCTATTCTGAGCTCGCTGCTCCTTTTATTCTACATGCTTCTATTAGGTCAGATTATCCTCAAAGCAAAAGGCGAGCTACCAGAGCTATGCAGATGACACACAGCTTTATTTATCTGTGATCACTGCTGTAGGGGGATGTGGCCACCCTTCAGAAAACCCCACTTAAACAGTTTTTCAGTGGGAAACAAACACACTCTTACAGCTCCTCTTTGCGGGATCAGTTTCTGGCTTGCCGCATAATGTGCTCCTCGTGCGGGCTTCGAACATTTAAAAGACCAAACCATGGCCATCCTGAGGTCTCACTCTCCTGTCTCTCTTGCCCCAGACTCCCTTTGCTCCGGCCGCTGCTTCCGAGCCGTTGTACCCCCCGATGAAGAAGATTTTGTGTTCTTTTGAGCAGGAATTGGGGCTGATGCATCAAGTTTGACAGCTGTTTCTTGTGAGGCCGGATCACCTCTGAAAGAGACTTGTGTTTGTATCTGCCTGAACAGCAATAAAGTTTCTAATCCTTGAAAATCCTACTGCACTCTCGTGTGCAACTTTGTGACCCAAGCTTGACAATCTATATTGCTTGATAGCTCTGATGGTCATGGCTCTCTGATCCAATGTCTTAGCAGTATTTCCGAATGGATGAGTAGCAACTTTCTCAAACTAAATAAGGAAAAAATAGAAATCTTACTGATTGGCAAACATGGATATAGCAAAGGCGTTAGAAATAAACTTGATCCCTTAGGCTTAAAAATTAAGGCGGAGGAAAAGAATTTAGGGGTAATCATTGACTCTGACCTAAACTTTAAATAACGCATTAACCAGATTATGAGGATTGCATTTTTCCACTTAAGGAGTATAGTTAAAGTTAGACCTCTTATATCTTTACAAGACATTGAAAAATTAGTTCACGCTTTTGTTTTCAGTCGACTAGATTACTCTAATGCACTCCTAACAGGAATACCCTAAGAAAGACATCAATCGGTTGCAGAATGCAGCAGGCAGAATCTTAACTGGAAGATCTGAGCACATCTCACCAGTCTTAGCATCGTTACATTGGTTACCCGTGCCACTCAGAATTGACTTTTAAATACGACTAATGGTTTGTAAAGCCTTAAATAATCTCACCCCGTCCTATATTTTGGAATGCCTGTCCCCCTACGAGTCGTAACCTTAGATCTTCAAATGGAAGTCTGCTTATAATTCCAAGAGAAAAACTTAAACAATGTAGTTAGGTGGCATTTTGCTGTTGTGCACCTAAAATCTGGTATAGTTTACCAATTGAAATTCTCGAGGCTAATACCGTGGAACATTTTAAAAAACTGCTCAAAACACCATTGTTTTAATATGGCTTTTCGTAGCTATATTTCAGTTTTATTCCTAATAGATAGATAGATAGATACTTTATTAATCCCAATGGGAAATTCACATTATCTAGCAGCAGCATACTGATACAATAAATAATATTAAATTAAGATTGATAATAATAATAATGCAGGTGAAAAAACAGACAATAACTTTGTATAATGTTAAATGTTAACGTTTACCCCCCCCGGGTGGAATTGTCTGAGTATAGAATTATCACACCCTTCAGGGCATAAATCTGCAGTTATCCCCTCTATTCCCTGATCAAGGCACCATGTAGCCCCCTGAGATGATGGAATGAAGGCGGGTATCTCAGCTGTCCATAAGACCAAGATCATCAGAATCCTATCATGTGAAGCCTGAAAACTAAGAGGTTTGATTTAGGAACATGTATGTTAGGTGGAATGCCCAATGGGAGTTAGGTGGTCTTTTGGCCTTGAAACCCCTGCAAATAAAGCCATCTGACCGTGCCTTGTTTTGTTGTTACTTACTCCTTAATATTATGGCCTAATCTTTTTTTTTCTTCTTTTGTTTCTCTTTGACATTTTGTAAAGCACTTTGAGCTACATTGTTGTATGAAAATGTGCTATATAAATAAATGTTGTTGTTGTTATTGTAATCGAAAATTAAACTGTCCTCATAAATTTTATTGAGGAGTAAGTGTATCAAATTTCAGCAAAATCAGCCCATTAAGAACCGGGTTGATTTATACATACAGACATCTTGCCTGAAGAAGGGGCCTGAGTTGCCTCGAAAGCTTGCATATTGTAATCTTTTTAGTTAGCCAATAAAAGGTGTCATTTTGCTAGACTTCTCACTAAATTCAAACAGAAAGACATGTCAACCGCAATTAGTGCTTTTCATATTATATGCTGTAGATGCCATAATGGATGACAAATATCAATTTATTCTGCTGGGAGACCATCATGAATGAACTTCTTAAGTGGAGACGCAATCCACCTGGGTTGGCTCTAGGTTCCTATCTCTGTCGTGGTGATCATGTAATGGATGGACCGGGGGAGATTGTTTGTCTACTTTGGTAGGTCCCAGTTTAGACTCCCTCAGGGATTCATGGGACTTGTAGTTTGGAAGGGCAACCAGATGGTGCTGCTGGGAGAGGGTCTCCCTACTTTGGGAAGATTCTGTATGACCTGAAAGTGATTCCACCATGCTGTGTTATGACATCGGAAGTATTCCCCAGTCGAATATAAAAGGAGCCTTCATGCCTCATTTAGGTGAGTCAGAGTTGGGAGGAAGAGGACAACACGCACTGTGGAGATGGAAGAAGACAGAAAACCATTTAAATTATTGGATTATACTGTGTGGACTGACTTTAAAGTCTGACAAAGTATTGTTATAATCTGTGTCTGTGGTACTTGTGTCTGGTGTTTGAGGTTCACCGGCACCCCCTGGAGTCCACAATGCAAACACAACTAAAAATAATAAAAGGTTTTATGTGTATTACTTACTTAATAAAAGAAATACATGAGCACATCACACTTTCTAGTTAGGATTATTACAGTGCTGGGTGGCACCAGCAGTGAGGGGTTAATGCTGCTGCTGCTACTTTACAGATCCACTGCCCTGGGTTCAAACCCCCTATGTGTGGAGCTTGAATGCTCTGTCTGTGATTGTTCATGGTTTTCTTCTCTTCTAGGTACTTTGTAGTTCCTCCCACATTTAAAAAATAGCCATGTTAGGTAAGCTGACCTCTTGTGAATGTGTGTGCACAAGAACATGTTTTGCTGCTCTCATCCAGGGTTGGCTCCTGCTTTGTGCCCAATGCCGCTATGAGAGACATTGGTTTTGCTTAACCTGCACTTGGATAACCAGCTTAGAAAATGAATAAATGGATGTTATTAGATACAAAAAAAAATCATAAATGCAATCAACAACATGAAGGATATTTATTATTCTGTTGTCCTTCTATTATGATGCTGTCCTTAATTAATTGTGACCATGAGTTAAAGGAGTGGATGTGTTGAGAATGATTTCTCTGTGAATACAGAAAAAAACAGAAATGTTACTTATTGGAGGGAATGATGCTGATGGCAACAATACTTAGTCATTATTTAACTTAGTTGGAATCACCATTAGTTCTGATGAATCGGCCCTCAATCTAGGCGTTATCTTTGACACTAGCATGTCGTTTAAAGCACACATTACAAAATTATCTAAAACATGTTTTTCATCTTAAAAATGTTGGAAGATTAAGATGATTTTGAAATATGCAAGGTACAGAGAAATGTATTCATTCATTTATTTCTAGCTGGATTATTGCAAGGGATTATTCACTGGCAGCACAAATCATTCTTTATACAGCTTTCAGTTAATTCCAAATATTGCTCAAGAATTATTACATGAATCAGAAAGTATGAACACATAACCCCAGTTCTCAAGTCCTTACACTGGCTCCCAGTTAAACTTAGGGCTGATTTCAAATCCTCCTTTTAACTTATAAAGTCTAAAATGGCCAAGGCCCCTACTTACTTATTTTAGCTTATCATTAATTACAAGATCTCAAGATTCCAGCCTACTTAAGATTTTAAATATTAATAAAATAATAATGGGAGGTTGAGCTTTTAGTTCCAGGGCCCCAAAGCTGTGGAATGTTCTGCCTGCTACAATAAGAGTTGCCCCTTTAGTCTCAGCTTTTAAATCCCATCTGAAAACTCAGTATTTCAGTTTAGTATACCCTGACTAGAGCTGCAGATTAGCTGTGCACACTGCTTCTCTGTTTGTTAGTCATTTTTACAGAAATATACATATCACAATAATTTAAAATCATTATTAACTCTCCTTGGTTATATTTCTCTTCTTGGTTTCTCGATGTGGCACTTGGTCTCCACTGCTCTACTGCCAGGCTGCTCTCCTGCATATGGAAAAGTAATGTCAGATAAAGGAGGGTTGGGATCATGGAATGGAAAGATTCTCTCATCTGATTGGATGGACCAGCAGAGACTCCACTATAGAAAACTCAAGAGTGGGTAGGCAGCCAGTTGGCTGAGGTCTCTGGGACTGGGACTTTATTTTTGATTTTCTCTTTTACAATTTTACAATCGGCCATAGTTCATCAGTTAATTATTGCACAGATATTGCTGGCTTCCATTTATGTTTAATCAATTTCTACCTTGTTCTTTGTGTATTCTAACAATTCTGTATTTATATGTATACCAGTTCTGTATTTAATAATTAGTATAATCTATACTCGTATTTTAAATGTGAATTGTTCACATCGCTCTGTGCTTGCACTCAGTGATGAACGCTATATAAAAATAAGTTGCACTGTATTGTATTAAACTGCCAAAGCTTAAACATCACATTTGTTCTGTTGTTCCGGATTTAAAATTTCAATGCAAATGAACTAATGAAAATACTACAAAAACAATACACACCAGCACATCCACAACATGGCTTCTAATTAAAAATAAAATTTAAAGGTTTCAGTAAAAATTCCCATCTGAATCTGATAATAAAGTTCTAACCACACCAATAGACCAAGCATGCAACAGACAACAATCTTTTATTTATTGAATCTACATGATTTTTGCAAGCATAAATCTGCTGATTTCAGTTAATTTAATTTAATTGAAATCATATTGGTGATTTTAGATTTACTGTGTGTGGTTGGCACCTTTTGTCATTGGTCACATTCTTTTTTGCTGTTAAGATAATAGATGCACAGTACATGCCGTTGATGTGTTGTTGTCAACTCATCCTTTCCTCAAACTCTGTGCCTCAACATTGCAGATAGCCAGAGGATACCCCAGTGGCATTAGACACAAGGCAGGAATCACTTGTACAAGATGGCTGTTTATTGCAGAGGATAACACCATTGTTCTACGGTCACAGATGCTTTCCTAAAAATGATCAAAAAGTGTGTGAATGTGGCAGTAGGACAGCGAGCACCTGCCATCATTAAATGCTTCGGCTCTCTTATCTCACCATCTGAGCACATCCTAAAATGCTCCTGATTAAGACGCCTTGATTTTCTCAGCTGTTGACAATTTTCCACCACTTGTATAGTCGCTACCTTAAAAGAATCCCCTTGAACACTACATGTACTCGAGCCTTCATCAAACCAAGCTCTTGGGGAATCTGAAGTCTGAAGGGAGTTGAAAAGTGTGGAGCAGTAAGTAGCACATTCATTTAGCATATGAAGACATAAAATCCCTTCTGCTCTAAATTAACACTGAAGGAAGAATCTACCTGCACAAAGATGGTTCACATGTCCCTTGAGGAAAATCACACTGTGCTCAGGTATTTTGAGATACTGTACTCAAGGCAAGGGTGATTTCTCATATACTGTTTGAGGATGACTTATGAGGAGTCGCGTAAGCAGTATACAGTGGTGTGAAAAACTATTTGCCCCCTTCCTGATTTCTTATTCTTTTGCATGTTTGTCACACAAAATGTTTCTGATCATCAAACACATTTAACCATTAGTCAAATATAACACAAGTAAACACAAAATGCAGTTTTTAAATGATGGTTTTTATTATTTAGGGAGAAAAAAAATCCAAACCTACATGGCCCTGTGTGAAAAAGTAATTGCCCCCTTGTTAAAAAATAACGTAACTGTGGTGTATCACACCTGAGTTCAATTTCCGTAGCCACCCCCAGGCCTGATTACTGCCACACCTGTTTCAATCAAGAAATCACTTAAATAGGAGCTGCCTGACACAGAGAAGTAGACCAAAAGCACCTCAAAAGCTAGACATCATGCCAAGATCCAAAGAAATTCAGGAATAAATGTGAACAGAAGTAATTGAGATCTATCAGTCTGGTAAAGGTTATAAAGCCATTTCTAAAGCTTTGGGACTCCAGCGAACCACAGTGAGAGCCATTATCCACAAATGGCAAAAACATGGAACAGTGGTGAACCTTCCCAGGAGTGGCCGGCCGACCAAAATTACCCCAAGAGCGCAGAGACGACTCATCCGAGAGGTCACAAAAGACCCCAGGACAACGTCTAAAGAACTGCAGGCCTCACTTGCCTCAATTAGGGTCAGTGTTCACGACTCCACCATAAGAAAGAGACTGGGCAAAAACAGCCTGCATGGCAGATTTCCAAGACGCAAACCACTGTTAAGCAAAAAGAACATTAGGGCTCGTCTCAATTTTGCTAAGAAACATCTCAATGACTGCCAAGACTTTTGGGAAAATACCTTGTGGACTGATGAGTCAAAAGTTGAACTTTTTGGAAGGCAAATGTCCCGTTACATCTGGCGTAAAAGGAACACAGCATTTCAGAAAAAGAACATCATACCAACAGTAAAATATGGTGGTGGTAGTGTGATGGTCTGGGTTTGTTTTGCTGCTTCAGGACCTGGAAGGCTTGCTGTGATAGATGGAACCATGAATTCTACTGTCTACCAAAAAATCCTGAAGGAGAATGTCCGGCCATCTGTTCGTCAACTCAAGCTGAAGCGATCTTGGGTGCTGCAACAGGACAATAACCCAAAACACACCAGCAAATCCACCTCTGAATGGCTGAAGAAAAACAAAATGAAGACTTTGGAGTGGCCTAGTCAAAGTCCTGACCTGAATCCAATTGAGATGCTATGGCATGACCTTAAAAAGGCGGTTCATGCTAGAAAACCCTCAAATAAAGCTGAATTACAACAATTTTGCAAAGATGAGTGGGCCAAAATTCCTCCAGAGCGCTGTAAAAGACTCATTGCAAGTTATCGCAAACGCTTGATTGCAGTTATTGCTGCTAAGGGTGGCCCAACCAGTTATTAGGTTCAGGGGGCAATTACTTTTTCACACAGGGCCATGTAGGTTTGGATTTTTTTTTCTCCCTAAATAATAAAAACCACCATTTACAAACTGCATTTTGTGTTTACTTGTGTTATATTTGACTAATGGTTAAATGTGTTTGATGATCAGAAACATTTTGTGTGACAAACATGCAAAAGAATAAGAAATCAGGAAGGGGGCAAATAGTTTTTCACACCACTGTAATTAGCTGCTCAATTTGTCAGCATCCTTTCAGAAATTGGGGATCTTGATTACCAAATTGCAGACATCTTTTCAATGAATTAGTCTGGGCTTTTTTTTTTACCAATGGTTACAGCAGGCCATACATGTCATTACCAAACACCTTGATGTTAAGAGGTATAAGGTCTTACCTACCAAGAAAATCAAATTATGTCAATGTCAATTTATTTATAGAGGACATTTAAAACAACATCATTAATGCTGTAGCCAAAATGCTTTACAATAAACATAAATAAAATAAATAGAATAGAATAAAACACAATAAAAACACAGTACATACCAGCTGTAAAGTGAAACAAACAAATGACTATGAGAAAGGAACCATTAGTATCAGTGAAGGTCACGGAAAGCTAGAGAACAGAAATGTATCTTCAATCTTGTTTTAAATGGTTCAATTGAAGGTGACCACATACGAGGTGCAGCAGCTGCAAAAGTCCTATGCCCCTTAGTTTTGCACTTAATACTAGGGACAACTGACTGGTAGATCTAAGCTATCTGGATGACTGATGTAAAACACACAATTCAGATAAATAAGTGGGAGCATACCCATGTAGATTTAAAAACCAGCCGCAAAATTTTAAAAACAGTTCTGGAATTAACAGGCAGCCGGTGTAAAGAGGCTAAACTGGAATTGCTAAAAACGGAATCAAACTTTCTTGCCCCGACCAACAGAAAGGCAGCAGCAGCATTCTAGACCAACTGCAACCTGCGTATCAGGGAATTGCTGATCTCAGAATACAATGAGTTGCAGTAATCAAGCCAAGAAAAAAGATGAATTTATATGAAACTATATGAAGTTCCCAGCTTTGTCCGTATATATTTGTGTAATGCTGAATGAAATATAAGTGTCCAATCTGTCATCTACACTTCCTCTCTGTCAATGTGTCTGCTCTTGTGAGCTGAGAATTTGTTGGGTTTTTTTGTATATGATTGAATTCCATAATTGCAGTAGCTCCTTGTTGGGTTGGAACCATTAGTTTTACTTCTTTGTATCTACTGGTTTACTGTAGTTTCCCAAACACACTGATGGCTTATTAAATACCTGAATCATTGATGTGACATATAAGCTGGGCAAACTACCAGTTTTTATGTTGTTCCCTCTATTGAACCCTTACTTATGATTAAACCTTTAAAACTTCATCAACTCTGTTTGCTAAGTTAACTATAACAGACATTGTGACCAAAAGGAGGCACAACGAGAGTCCCAGACTTCAGACACAAGTGCACGTACACAGTCAAGGGTTCTAATAAAATGCATTTTATTGTACAAAATACCCCTTTTCAGGTTCTTGTCCCAAATCAAATACTCACAAGCACGATTACAAAAACAATACTCTTCTACTCTTTTTCAGGCAAGCCTTATCCTCTACCTCTCTACTCCAGCTCACCTGGATAAAGTCAAGTGGCTTCTTTTATCTCAAACCTAGGAGTACTTCAGGTGACACACAATTACACCCTGGAAGTACTTCTGGGTCAGGTGGGACCTTCTTAAAGTGTGTGAGTCCTCACCCCACAGCTCCCTCTGGTGGCACTCACATACCCTGACAGAACTGACCATTAGAACTACAATTTCTAAGGTGCACAAAAGGGAGCTCTACCTGAGGGATGATGAGCGACTACATGGCACCAAGAGACAGTCCTTCCCTGTCCTTCGATTATATCTTCCTGGCCAGGAAAAGTACCCGCAACCAACCTAGCCAGAACGCCTGTCCATCCTCTTCCCTTCCTTATGGCGTCACGTCTGGGTAAGGAACCACCTTATGTCAGTCCTTAACCCTAACCCACCATGGTACATACAACTTGAATAATTAGGTAGCCAAGATCAGAAACGCTCCAGTTCCTACAGAATAAGTACTAGCCTTACTCTGCTTTCCTCAAATTAGAAACTCATTATTAGTTTTTGCAAACAACCCCAAAACTACAACAACTGGCTAGCCTCAAACAATTAAATAAAACAGACAACCTCAACCTACACTCACTTGATAAAAGAGAAGGGCTAGGAAATGAAACATAGTTAAGTGTTACATGCAAGTTCAACAACCAAAAATCTTCTGACAAAATGAAAAGTAAACTCCAAAATCATAGTAAAAAATGTAGCCAAAAAATTATTTGACTGGGAGAATCAAAGAACGAAACACACAAAAAGTTTGTGGGGTCGTATCCTGATGCCTAACTGACATCATGCACTGGTCGTTTCCAGTTTGTTAACGCAGTGATGCTACAACAAAATCCCAAAAATGGCAACAACTATGAAAGACAAAGGTGGCACCAGAAAAGTGAATTACAACTAAATGTTGAAAAGTGATGCATAATTCAAAATCCCCATGGAAAGGAAAACTAAAAGGAAAAAGTGAATTCATATTGAAACAAGTAATGATAAGTTAAAAACAAATCATAACAAAACCAAATTCGACATTAACAATTGGGTTAAGTTTCTCCAGGCTAGTCAAAACAACTGGAAAGAACAAAACTTGAACAAATTTACAAAGAATTACAAACAACATTGATATATAACTACCCAAACTAGGAGCTATTAAGATTGGCATTCTTAATTTATCGTGGGTTCTCCTTAAGATTTAAAGTTGTTATTTGTCTCTTTTGTAGTTTTTCTGACCCAGAAAGTCTATTACTGTTGTCTGTTTTTCAATCATTGACTTTATTTAAGAATTTATAACTTTAGCACTTTATTTTCAATGCCGTTTTCATTTCTCGAAAGTTTTGAGTTGGCCATTGACTTGGTGATACATTCCACAATGCACCAGGGCAGTGCAAAGACGACATTATCAGTGCGTCTATATGAAGGTCATCTTTTGTAGATTTAATTTATCTGAGCTTGGATAAAAACCCTTAGAGACTGCATGCAAGTTTCTTTTATAATTTATGCTACTTTAATATGTGCTTGTTTTCTTTTTCACTCCAAATTATTGGTTAAGTGATAATGACTATGAGGATCGTGGCTTTGGCTTTGTTTTTCAAGCTTCGTCTTTGCCTCTGATTTTTTTCCCCATAAAATCACTGACAGTCCTGTTCCTGTGAGTAGAGGAGTAAGGAGCCATTGGCAGAAAGAAGGAAACTTGATGTCTCAAAAAAACAAAAAGAGAAACTACAGAGTCCATTAAATCACATGCACAGTTAGCAACACACCTTAGTAATTAGGGGCCCGGCCCATCTGGCTAAATCAAAGGAAGAAGGAAAAAAAAATGAACATTAACAATTAACAGCTAAGAGATAACTAATAAAGCACAAATAAAGTGATTAAAAAACGGACAAAAAGCAAGAAAAAGTAAATAAATGATTAGAAATACTACCTCTCTGGATGAAACCACAGCACTATCCTAACATCAGAAGTGAAATGTCGTTTATTGCTTGTGCAAGTCAGAATGCATGTAAGGGTCATTACCAGGAAGACATCATGTAAACCCAACATCACATTACGTGACTTTGATTTGATGATCACAGTCGCTGGTCTCCTTGCTGCACCATGTCAAATTACACAATTGAAAATCTCAGCCCTTGTCACGTTTATCAAGTGAGCGTCAATCTTATGGCGCATTCGTGCTTACCACTTTTTCAAACAACAAATAGCATGTTGCCTGGCAGAGTGGCACTTTACAATGGATTAATAGCTGCTGCAAGTTCAGAAACAATCTCTGCCCTTTAATTCTTTTTCTTTTTCTGTTATGGTATGTAAAATATGAGACATCAGACAGATGAGCTCCTCTTCTGCTTGTGAGGTTCAAAACATGCGTGTTCCTTATCTCGTCGTTGAATTTCATGCATTGTCTGAATGAGCGTTCATTGGTTCATTTTATTGTCAGCTCTCCTGTCTACAGTCGCAGGCTACTGGGTTGCAGTCTTTAGGTATGTCACATTAGACGGTTCGACTGCCTGTAACTGGATAAGATTATGTAAATGCGCTCTACGACTAGGGCTAGGAAATGAAACACAGTCACATGTTACACACAGGTTTGCAAACCAAAAATCTTTTAACAAGCTGAAAATTAAACCCCAAAATTTTGGTAAAATATGTTACCAAAAAATCATTTGACAGAGAGAAACAAAGAATGGAACACACGCAAAGCTTTTAGGGACATATCCACAATGTGCGTGAGAGACGGAATGTCAGAACTGACCTTATATCATGACGTATAACTGATGTCACGCACTGGGCATTTCTAGTTTGTTATCCCAGTGATTCCATAACAAAATAGCGACAGCCAAGAAAAACAAAGATGCTGTCAGAAATTATGCAAAATTATTTTAATAAAGTGAATTACAACTCAGAGGGGAAAACTGATGAAAGATTTAAATTGTGCATAATTCAAATTCACATCGGAAAGGAAAACTCTGTTATGGAATTGTATGTAAAATATGAGACATCAGACAGATGATCTTCTCTTCTGTTTGTGAGGTTCGAAACACAGTGGGTCCCTTACCTTGTCACTACTTTCTATGCATTATGAGCATTCATTGGTTCGTTTCGTTGTCAGCTCTCCTGTGTATACAGCCCATCCCTCCAACTAACGAGAAAATCAAATATGTTTCATTTTATCATAGCCAGTTGCAGACTAATGGGTCTCAGTGTTTAGGTATGTCACATTAGACAATTGGCTTCATAGGAGCATGCCGTCCACTGCTAAGATTATGTAAAGAAGGCTATGAGTGAAAATCACTGGAAATGTCGTCTAATGTGACATGAGCTTCAATAACAAAGCTTAGAACATTTAGCCAGAATCATAGTCACAAAACAGAAGAATAAACCAGAACAGGTACTTGTAACCAGAGCCGTAAACTATCATCAGTAGAATCAAAAGCTAACAATATGTAATGACTCAATGTTTTTTCTTTCAGGAATCTAATCTTCGACGAATTAGGCATACACGGCATCATTTTTTTAAAATGTCATGATGTTCGACCTCAGAGAACTGTCTTCCAGTATCTTGGCCTTTGAGATATTTCTATCTGTGAAAGGCATTATACTCATGTCCTATCAACCAGTCCACAGAGAAAACAAGACTAAGCTGTGGAAGCACGTGTAAGATTTTTAACAATGTCATAAACACAATAAGGAAAACAATTAATACAAACCCCATTCCCAAAAAAGTTGGGACAGTTTCTAAAAGTGCAATAAAAACTTCTTCTTCTTCTTTCGGCTGTTCCCTTTAGGGGTTGCCACATCGGATCATCTTTTTCCATATCTTCCTGTCCTCTGCATCTTGCTCTGTCACACCCATCACTTGCATGTCACCACATCCATAAACCTTCTTCAAGGCCTTCCTCTTTTTCTCTTCCCTGGCAGCTCTATCATTAACATCCTTTTCCTAATATACCCAGCATTTCTCCTCTGCACATGTCCAAACCAACACAATCTCATTTCTCTGACTTTTTTCTCCAAACCATCCCACCTGAGCTGACCCTCTAATGTCCTCATTTCTAATCCTGTCCTTCCTCGTCAAAACCCAATGCAAATCTTAGCATCTTTAACTCTGCCACCTCCAGCTCTGTCTCCTGCTTTCTGGTCAGCACCAGCGTATCCAACCCATATAACGTAGCTGGTCTAACCACTGTCCTGTAGACCTTCCCTTTCACTCTTGCTGATACCCGTCTGTCACAAATCACTCCTGACACTCTTCTCCACCCTTTCCACCCTGCCTGCACTCTCTTTATCACCTCTCTTCCACAATCCCCATTACTTTGTACTGTTGATCCCAAGTATTTAAACTCATCCACCTTCGCCAACTCTACTCCTTGCATCCTCACCATTCCACCATCCACACCATTCCACTGACCTCCCTCTCATTTACACACATTTACTTTTACATTTCCACACAGTGGAACCTCGGTTCACGAATGTCTCTGAACACGTACAATTCGCTTTACGACCAAAAAGTTTGCCAAACTTTTGCATCTGTTCACGACCACACACTTGGTATACGAACAAGCCAGTTTCCCTTTCGGTTTGTGCGCACCGATGATTTCCGCACTTGTTCAGTCTCTCCCTGTGCAGCGAACAAGCGAGCGAGAGAGAGCGTGAGAGCGAGAGAGAGAGTGAGAGAGAGAGAGAGAGTGAGAGAGCGAGCGAGCGAGCGAGAGAGAGAGTGAGAGAGCGAGCGAGCGAGAGAGACACAGATACACACACACACGCACGAGAGAGAGAGAGACACACACACAAACACGCGCAGGAGAGAGACAGACAGACAGCGAGCGAGAGAAAGAGGGCTGGCCGCATAAGGCCGAGAAGGCAGTTAAAAAATGCACCGGGCTTGTTTTTAAAGAGACTGATTAGAGCATTGTTTTAACCTTATATTTAATAAAGATTTTTTCCTATTAGATTTTAACCTCCACTTCACTTCTGTTTACAGCGATCGGTTCGTAGCGTGCACTGTTGCAATGTTACTTTTCTTGGTTATTTATTAAATTACGGATTTTTCAAATGTTCATTTTTTCCCTGTGCTTAAAACTCATTAAAAAAAGTGTTTTTTAGCAAGCAGTTCGTAGCACTATAGCGTGAACTCTTGCAATGTTTCACTTATGCTGTGCATTTTATGGTATCATTAACTATATTTGTGCTTAAAAATCATTATAGAAAATATATTTACATACAGTTTATACGGTCTGGAATGGATTAATTGTATTTACGTACAATCCTATGGGGGAAATTACTTCGGGTCATGACCAAATTGGGTTACGACCAGAGTTTTGGAACGAATTACGATCGTGACCCGAGGTTCCACTGTATTCTGTCTTGTTCCTACTAACCTTCATTCCTCTCCTCTGTAGACCATATCTCCACCTCCCCAGGGTCTCCTCAACCTGCTCCCTACTATCGCTACAGATCACAATGTCATCAGCAAACATCATAGTCCACAGGGACTCCTGTCTAATCTCATCTGCCAACCTATCCATCACCTGTGCAAATAAGAAAGGGCTCAGAGCCAATCCCTGATGTAATCCCACCTCCACCTTGAATGCATCCATCACTCTTACTGCAGACCTCACCACAGTCACACTTCCCTCGTACATATCCTGCACAACTTACATACAATACCACAGCTCCTCTCGAGGCACCCTGTCATTTGCTTTCTCCAGGTCCACAAAGAGGCAATAAACAAATTTAGAAATTTTTACCTGCAACACCCTCCAAAAAAGTTGTGACAGAGGCAAAGTTTACCACTGGGTCACATCCCCTTTTCTTTTAATTACACTTCTTAATCATTTGGGAACTGAAGAAAGTAATTGTTGCAATTTGTCAAGTAGAATTATTGCCCATTCTTGCTGTATACAAGACTTGAGCTGCTTAACAGTCCGTGGTCACTGCTGTCTGATTCTCCTCTTCATGATGCTCCAGACATTTTCAATAGGAGACTCAGATCAGGACTGCTGGCAGGCTAGTCAAGCACATGAACTCTATGTCTACAAAGCCAAGCTTTTGTAATTTGTGCCGAATGAGGCCTGGCATTGTCCTGCTGAAATATACATGGAGTTCCTGAGAAAAGATGTCGTCTTGACGAGAGCATATGTCTCTCTAATATTCAAATGTAAGCCTCTGCATCAGTGGTGCCTTCGCATATATACAGAATCTCGCACGCCATGGGCATTGATGCACACTTCATACCATCACTTTTGCACCTTTTGTTAATAACATTCTGGATGGTTTTTTCATCTGTGGAGCATAGAATCCGAAGTCTGTTTTTTTTTCAAAAACAAGCTGAAACATGGACTCATCTGATCACAGAACACATTTCCATTGTCTTTCAGTCCATCATAGATGATCTTGGTCCCAGAGAACCCGCAGATGTTTCTGCACAAAATTGATGCACGGCTTCCTCTTTGCATAATGCAGTTTCAGGGTGCATTTCTTGATGCAGCGACAGAATGTGTTAAACGATGATGATCTCCCAAAATACTCCTGGGCCTACGTGGCTATGATCACCATGGTGGCATGATGGTTACTAATGCAATACTATCTAAGGGCTCAAAGGTCACGCACGCTTCGAGCTGCAGCCAGTAATGATCTTCATCCCATCCCACACTTCCTTCATGCTGTTATTCTGCAACTTCTGCTCTAGCTTTCTCCTGTACTGCTCCTTCGCTGCCCTGAGCTGGACTCTGAGTTCCTTCTGCACGCGCTTGATCTCATGCTGATCGCTGCCTTTAAAAGCACTTTTCTTCTGGTTCAAAAGGCCCTTGATGTCACTTGTAATCCACGGCTTGTTGTTAGCATAGCAGCGTACTGTTCTTACTGGAACTACAATGTCCATACAGAAGTTGATGTAGTCAGTAGTACAGTCAACAACCTCCTCAATGTTCTCACTATGTGACCCCTGCAGGATATCCCAGTCCGTAGTTCCATAGCAGTCCTTCAGAGCCTGCTATCTATCTATCTATCTATCTATCTATCTATCTATCTATCTATCTATCTATCTATCTATCTATCTATCTATCTATCTATCTATCAGGATTTATGCACAGAGATTTGTCCTGACTCCCTGAATCTTTTCACACTGTTATTAACTGTGGATGGTGACAGACCTCAATTCTTTGCTATCCTGCGCTGAGAAACATTGTTTTTAAATTGACAATTATTCTCTCACGAAGTTCAGCACAAAGTGGTGAGCCATGACCCATCCTTGCTGGCAAAGACTGAGCCTTTGGTGGCTGCTCCTTTTATACCAAATCTTGATGCCCACACCTGTTACCAGTTACCCTGCTAACTGAGGAACCTGACAGAATGTCACTTGTATAACCTTTACAATCTCACTTTGTCTCTGTCCCAACATTTTTGGAGTGTGCTGCAGGAATCAATTTCTAAATTTGTTGATGTTTAACAAATAGACTTAAGTTTGTCGGTAAAAATGCTGAAAATCTTTTCTTTGTCCTTTTGCATGTTACATAAAGGTTCAAGTCAAACTACCCAATTACAGATTTTAGTTTTTATTGCATTTTTAGAAAGTGTCCTAACTTTTTTGGAAATGGGGTTTGTACAAAGACTAGATTTCTTCACCTCAGAAACCCCTTTTATGACATACAGTAAGTACTTCCTCACAGTCCTTATTCACACCTGACTCTCTTGGGACATTTTTGAGCATACCTAAGGACTTGTGGACTTACATCCCTGGACTTCAAGCTACCAATTTCAAAATATAATGAATGGTTAAAGAGCTTTGAGCAATGCGTTCACATTGAAAGAGTGCCTTATCAAAATAATGCCTTCTCTTTTTAACTTCAAATTAGGCTGCCACTGAGCCTATATTTGAAAACAAATTTCAAATCATGCACCGAGCTGTATGACTTCTGATGAAATGCCACCTTTTCAAAAGGTGTGCGCTTTGCTTTCACAAGCCCTTCTAACATATTGGTTGTCAAAAATGCTCTCCTGCCTGCCGTACACCCGCTGGCCTATTAGATGTGGCCATTTTCACTGCAGCTGTCACTCTGAAATACACCTTGACAGATTCAGCTCACGGTATTTGTGTAAACGCACAAATCACGCATGGCTGCGCTTGCGCTCCCAAAAATGACAGTGTAATTATTGTTTTGTCCTTGTCCCCACTTTTACATCAATCAATCAATCATTATTTTCTAAAGTGGGTTTCACACATGCCGGTGTCCCAATGTGCTTTACAAAGTGATTCCTACTCATACTCTAAAAACAAATCTTTTTTGAAATGCACTTTAATAACAAGAGATCATTCGTTCAAGGACTAATCACTGGGTGGGGGTACAGTAAGACTGCTTCGTGTAACAGTATTGTCTTTTGCTTTGTTAACAGCTTGCTTAATTAATTGAAGTGCAGGGGTCTCAAACTCAGGATCTGGAGAGCTAAAATGACTGTAGACTTTCATTAGTAGCCAGTTTTTGCAGCTAAAAAAATATACATCGCTGCCTTGATTGGAATTGACTTGCTTTTTTAAAAATTCTTAAACCTAAATTGCTTCTTTTCTTCTTTGCCTCCAGCCAAGTTACTAATATGCAGTGAGCTGCTCAAGCTCAAAAACCATTTGGATCAGAGGTCTCAAACTCGGTTACTAAAGGCCTGTAATAGCTGCGGGTTTTTGCTGTAACCAATTTTATCAGAAGTCAATTCCTGCTCTTAATGATGCATCTTATTTTATTTATTTATATAGCGTGGTAGTACACTCACTCTAATACATCATATGATTGTTTATTCTATTAAGCAAATGTACCGCAACAAGCATTAGAGACTTGTAGAAGAAGAATGTTCTCCCCGGCACCATGTATCCTGTGTGTTTATTTTATAACAGATGCTTGTAGCTCTAACGTTTAGGGAAGCTTGATTTATTGAACTGACAAAAATATGTTACCCAATGCTTAACTTCCTCAAAGTAAAATGACTCAGGAGACAAGAAAGATCACAAGATTTCAGGGGTACGTGTAAGGCGCCTGTCCTGTTTTAAGGGGAACTTAGATAATGTCTAGTTCAGATATTACATCATTTACAGAATCTAAGATAGAGGGGTATTTAAAGCTCCCCCTAGCCATTGTTCAGGGTTCAGAGGAACAGCCTGCTGCGACGGACTGTGCTCTCTGGATCTCTACTTTCTGTGACTCCTGATGTAGAATAAACAAGAACTTGTGAAAAACATCACCTGCTGTCAGTCTGCACTTTTTCGTCCACAGACTGTAGTATGTGAAAGAGCAGACTGAAAAGACCTGATCTGAAGTTTTGTCACAAACATGCCTGTGGGTCAGAAGACAAGTGGAGGTAGAAGTACATTGATGTCCAATGTCCGCAAGGTGAAGCCTTTTTCATGGTCTGGGGGTGAAGTTAAGCCAGCGTTGTTGGTCAAACTCCAGCTCTTGGACCTTTTTAAAGTGTCCTGCTTCATGAAGATTCAAAATATGTTAGATGTACACATTTCACAAAGACTCCTCTTTAGCATGTATTTCATATACTGTACAGATTGCATCAGTTTATAATTTATCCAGATTACACTCACACCCGGCATTCAAATGTGTCTTCATTGTCCACTTGGATTTATCTGTATAGCACGCATCGCAGCTACGAACCTGTAAGTACATTTGAAATTGACCCAACAAGAGAAAGTGAAAAGAGGGTGACATTCCACACAGCCATAACAAACTTGAGCACTTTAGCCTAATGACAAAGATCTGACAGTCTGACGAAGGAGATGGTAGGTCAACTTCAGACATGCTGCTGCTGTCACTGCACTCCCTTTTCGACGAAGTACAGATTTCAGGGCATGTCACCCTCCCGTGGCTTATCTGACTGCTAAACTGAATAAAACAAATCACATGTGGACAGTATATACAGTACTTGTACTCTTTACAGTACCCCTTGTCACAGTACAACTTGGATAATGTAAGGGATCTCCTTAATCTGGCCCTAGACATACAGTGCCCTCCATAATGTTTAGGATAAAGGTACATTTTTCCTTGATTTACTTCTCTTCTCCACAGTTTCAAATTACAAATCAAATGCACATTAAGGGTCTTGCTAGAGGGCCCAACATTTACCCTCGATTTACCCCTCTGCTCCACAGTTTAAAATTACAAATAAAACAATTCAGACATGATTAAAGTGCACAGTGCAGACTTTCACTCAAGGGTATTTGCATACATTTTGGTCACACTGTGTAGAAATGACAACACCTTTTTTTTTACATGGTCCCCCCATTTCTCTCTGAAACTCAGATTTGGAACAGCTACATGTTATACAGGAGACCTTATGGGATCCAGCACCCAGGTTCAGACATTTTTTATACTATTGTTTTGCAGAACTGTGGTTTATAGCAGCCACAGGTCTACTGGATGAATTTGGTGCCGAAACCCTGAGAAATCAAAGGTTACATCTGCTCCTCCCTCCCCGACATGCTGGATCCTCTCCAATTTGCTTACAGAGCAAACAGATCGACAGAGGATGCCATTGCGCTAACAATAAACACTGCCCTCACCCACCTGGAAAGAGGAAATACATATGTAAGAATGCCGTTCATAGATTACAGCTCGGCATTCAACACCATCATCCCCTCAAAACTCGTCTTGAAGCTTGACGACCTTGGGTTGGGGACAACCATCTGCAGATGGATTTTCTCTTTCCTCACAAACAGGCCCCAGGTGGTGAGAGTCGGCAAACACACGTCCTCATCACTCATTTTAAACACAGGAGCACCGCAGGGCTGTGTGCTTAGCCCCCTCTTGTATTCCTTGTTCACCCACGACTGTGTTGCAAAACACGGCACAAACACCATCATCAAGTTTGCAGACGACACAACCATCATAGGCCTTATCACTGACAACGATGAGACGGCCTACAGAGAGGAGGTGCTGGCACTGAGTAATTGGTGCCTGGGTAACAACTTGTCTCTTAACGTCAGCAAAACCAAGGAGATGATCGTGGACTATCGAAAACAGCAAGGCAGAGAACACCAGGCCATCTACATCAGCGGCATAGAAGTCGAAAGGGTTAACAGCTTCAAGTTCCTCGGAGTAAACATCACCGAGGATCTCTTGTGGACCCTTCACATAGACACTGTGGTCAAGAAAGCTCGCCAGCGGCTCTACTTCCTGAGGAGGCTGAGGAAGTTTGGCATGAATGCCAAGATCGCCTCAAACTTTTACAGGAGTGTGGTCGAGAGTCTGCTGACGGCTGCATTACCATCTGGTATGGGAGCTGCTCTGCCAGCAGCCGGAAATCACTACAGAGAGTGGTGAAGGCAGCAGAGCACATCACAGGCAAGAGTCTTCCTGCCATTGAAGACATTTTCCTCCATCGGTGCTTGCGTAAGACAAGCAGCATCATAAAGGACCACAGCCATCCAGCACGCCAGCTGTTCTCCTTGTTACCGTCTGGCAGACGATACAGGAGTCTGGCTGCTCGGACTACAAGACTTAAGAACAGTTTTTACCACCAGGCCATTCGACTCCTCAACAGCAACACCTGAACACTTGCATACACTTACATTACATCTACATTGCACTACTCACACACAAACTGTACCTGCACACACTCAGAATACTGACTGGAACATGCATCTGCACTTTATGGAATATGCATCTGTACTTATAAAACATTATCAGTGCAATAACTGTCATTTGTACTTGCTGCTCATTCAACTCATATTGCTCTATAACTTCTTTTAAAACGTGCACATTTTATTTTATTTTGTTTTATATGGCTTGTCTATTTTTAACTTGTAATCTTTTTTTAAGCTTTATTGGATCTAGGCTGAGTGACTTGTTTTTCTCGTCATACACATTTCATTGTATGTTGAACCTGTGTTAACCTATATATGACAAATAAATCTAAACCTAAACCTAAACCTAAATCCTTATACTTTATACTGTATTTTAATGGCGGCGATGAATATGCTGGGACACTTGACCAAATGGAATATGTTATTTGTAATAAACCTGGCTTATGTGCTGTAATCATTGCACTGGGGAAGGCCAGATATATGAGTTTATAAGAATGTTATATTATGGAGGGTGTGGTGGATGTTTGCCGACTAGCTGACCAACCACAAGTGATACCTGGTAGGTACTGTAACCACCCAAATAAACAGACTACAATCAGACCTATGGATGTAATACTCCTATCTCCATGCTGGAGTACAAGGTTTGATCCGCACAAGGGAAGGTGTGTACACCTGATGAGCCCCAATTAGGGTGAAACACGTGTCATTTATTCTTTGTATTATTTGACAGTTATTGTACAGCATGGGGTGGCATGGTGGCGCAGTGGTAGCGCTGCTGCATTGCAGTTAGAAGACCTGGGTTCACTTCCCGGGTCCTCCCTGCGTGGAGTTTTGCATGTTCTCCATGTGTCTGCGTGGGTTTCCTCCCACAGTCCAAAGACATGCAGGTTAGGTGCATTGGCGATCCTAAATTGTCCCAAGTGTGTGCTTGGTGTGTGTGTGTGCCCTGTGGTGGGCTGGCACCCTGCCCAGGGTTTGTTTCCAGCCTTGTGCCCTGTGTTGGCTGGGATTGGCTCCAGCAGACCCCTATGACCCTGTAGTTAGGATATAGCAGGTTGGATGATGGATGGATGGATGTACAGCATGTCTATGATCTGCATCTCGCAACTGAGAGGACGTGCCGGATGCTTGCTGACTGGCAGGCTAAACACAATTGTTATCTGGTAGGTAACCATCCAAATAATCAGATTGTGATCAGACCTATACATATATACATATATGCGGCCAGAATATTAGTGAAATCTGTAAATGTACAAAAGAAAAATTATTTATTGTAGTCAAAAATCACAAAATTCTATAAATATGTAAAAAGAAAAATTAATTATTATTTAACGGAGTAAAAATCATGAAATGAGAATAAAATATTTACTCTCTTACCAATTGGAGTATTCCCGTTAAACTGAGGTCCACTATGCTTGATTAGTATTTATAAGAGACAAACTAAATGAGCCATTCGTTTTAACTGACATTCTTATAGATAAAAAACTTTTTTAAAAAAATGACTCATTTAAATAACAGGAAAAATCACATGAAAACTAAAGTGGTATGCAATGGGTCATCGTAACTCGACCTTCAGCTAACTAAATCACATAAATAAAACACTGGTGTTATGAATAGATATATATTTTTTTTAATAGATCCACAGTACCTGTGAAAGAAAGTTTACTCGATCAAAAATAAAAACCACAACTTTCTTGATATTTTAGTTTATAATTTAAAAACCAAATAACAATCTGAAAATCTAGCAACATCACATTAAAGTGTGAAAAATTCTGAACATAATGATACCAAACATATATATGTAGGTTTTAAAATAAGCCAGATTTAAAACGTGACAGAAAATCATTGCACACAATCGTTGCACTTTTTAGGCTTAGGATTTTATATATATATAGAGTAGATATATTTATACAGTATATACAGTAATCCCTCCTCCATCGTGGGGGTTGCGTTCCAGAGCCACCAGCGAAATAAGAAAATCCGCGAAGTAGAAAACCATATGTTTATATGGTTATTTTTATATTGTCATGCGTGGGTCACAGATTTGCACAGAAACACAGGAGGTTGTAGAGAGACAGGAACGTTATTCAAACACTGCCAAACAAACATTTGTCTCTTTTTCAAAAGTTTAAACTGTGCTCCATGACAAGACAGAGATGACAGTTCTGTCTCACAATTAAAAGAATGCAAACATATCTTCCTCTTCAAAGGAGTGCGTGTCAGGAGCACAGAATGTCACATAGATAGAGAAAACAATCTCTAGCAAACAAATCAATGGGGCTGTTTGGCTTTTAAGTATGCGAAGCACCGCGGCACAAAGCTGTTGAAGGCAGCAGCTCACACCCCCTCCGTCAGGAGCAGGGAGAGGAGAGAGAGAGAGAGAGAGAGACAGAGAGAGAGACAGAGTTTGTTTTTCAGTCAAAAATCAATACGTGCCCTTCGAGCTTTTAAGTATGCGAAGCACTGTGCAGCATGTCGTTTCAGGAAGCAGCTGCACAAAAGATAGCAACGTGAAGATAATCTTTCAGCATTTTTAGACGAGCGTCCGTATCGTCTAGGTTTGCGAACAGCCCCCCTGCTCAATCCCCATACGTCAGGATCAGAGAAAGTCAGCGCAAGAGAGAGAGAAGAGTAAGCAATCTAGCTTCTCAGCCATCTGTCAATAGCATCCCTTGTATGAAATCAACTGGGCAAACCAACTGAGGAAGCATGTACCAGAAATTAAAAGACCCATTGTCCGCAGAAATCCGCGAATCAGCAAAAAATCCGTGATATATATTTAAATATGCTTACATATAAAAATCCGCGATGGAGTGAAGCCACGAAAGGCGAAGCGCGATATAGCGAGGGATCACTGTATACAATATAATATATATATATATATATGAGAAGAGACACAAAAATAACTGGATTGGTAAAAAAAAATAATTATTGATGAATTAAGCATTCTAAACATTGTCACCTTCTATATACTCCCCCTCCCAATCTCTACACCACTCCATACGTATCTTCCATTGATTGAAACTGTGCTGGAAGTCTTCTTCCTTGAGGCTCTTCAACAGGCTTTCCGTTTCTGTCTTCACTTCATCCATTGAAGAAAAAAGTGTTTCCTTCAGGTCACTTTTGATTTTTGGGAACAAGTAAAAATCATAGGGAGCTAAATCAGGCTAATAGGGAGGATGATCGAGGACAGGAATGTTTTTGTCAGTCAAAAACTGCTTTACAGAAAAAGCAGTACGATCATTTCGAACAATCTGATTCACCGTTTTGATGTTTTCATCACGTCCGAGATGAGCATGGGCGACCTGGGCGTTGAATGTCTTCCACGTTTTCTTATCCTTCCTTGAAATGTTTTTGCTACTCAAAGCTTGTGTGCGAGACAAATTGTTGTCACTGTACAGTTTTTATCATTTGATAAGTTTCTGTGGCCGTTCAATTTCGTGAGAAATTTAATGTTGATTAGCTGTTTGATTTCTTCACACGACATTGTCGCGGCAACTTGTATAGCGATTGTTGCGCAAATACTGACTGGGCTATTCACAGGATATACCTAATGGGTCAGCGGTTTGAGAGTGCGTGTAGGAGGGGATATAGTTCTATGACTCACATTCGGCCGACCTCCAGATGGTTTTCCAGGAAAGCCCCAAGCCCAGTGTCTCACCTCGTATATATATACATTATATATATATATATATATATATATATATATATACATACAGTATATATATATATATATATATATATATATATATATATATATACAGTATATACTGTATATGTATATATTGTGACAGGCGGCCATGGCCATTACCCGGCTGGAATGCCACCTGGATGGAAGGACTAGAGGAGAAAGCACACACATGACACTGCCTTCCCTGGGCGCTGTGGCAGCACGGATTCATTCAAGGCATGCTGGGACTGGAGTTTGGTACAGCCCTCTTGGGGTGGAGGCTGCCACGTGGACCTGCAGAGACTTACATTAGACTTCCACAACACCTGGGAGTGATTCCAATTAATGCTGATGAGCCACCTGGAGCACTCCCAGGACCAGCTTAAAAGAAGCCGCCTCACTCTATTCAGAGAGCCAGAGTCAGGAGGAAGAGGGATGAAGCTTGACTGTGGAGGCAGAAAGGAGAGAAGAAGAAAATGACAGAAGGGATTGTATATTTGGTGCTTGGTGTACTGTGCTGTTGAGGAGAGTGAGGAAGATGCACTTCCCGTGTGGAAATAAACGTGTGCTGTGATGAAGTCATGTCTCAGCCTGTCTATGTTGGGGTTGGGGCAGCTAGAGCACTTCCTGGTTTCCACAATATATATATATATATATATATATATATATATATATATATATATATATATATATATATATATATATATATATATATTCTTAGGTCTGAATTTCAAGCTGATTATTAGGATGGTTACCTACCAGATAACGATTGTGGATGTTCGGCCAGTGTCCTCAGATCATAGATATATGATAGTGTACCAGCCAAATAATAAAAAGATCGGTACTCTTTGTGTGATTAGGCAGTTACCGTATCATATACACACATATATGTATATTGTGATAGAAACTGGGGTGTCAACCTGCCCCAAACCCCAAAACAAACACACGCAGATTCCTGGGTTCAAATAAAGAATGGTTTATTAACCAAATTCCTTCAACAGTAGCACAAAACACAGGCTTTTTTTTCTCTCTCTCTCTCTCCAATAATCTCTTCTCCTTCCATAATATTCTCTCTCACCACCGCACTTCCCTCCTCCAGTATTGCCCTACGTCCTCCCAGCTCTGACTCACCTGGACAAGGGTGTGCAGTCCTTTTTATTAAGGACACGGGGGTACTTCCGGTACCAGGCCAACTGCCCGATGGAAGCACTTCTGGGTCATACTGATGTCCCATTTTAAGGAGTGCATCTCCCAACAGCGTCCCGTTGTGGCACCCATGGTCCCCAGCACGGCTGTATTGCTGGACTACATCTCCCAACTTTCCCTACTGGTTCCCAAATGGGTGCCGATACGGAGGAGTGCTACCATCTCCTGTTCTGGGGGAATAAAAAGACCCCAGCAATATCTTCCACTTCCAGTGGGCTGACCGTACATCTTCTCCAGCCGTCACTTCTGGGTCTGGCTCCTTCATTCCACTTGGTCCGGATGTCCATCTGTCTGCTTGGATCCTCCCATCTGGGTAAGGAACCATCCCCTTCTCTGTGTGGCATTTGCTATATATATATATATATATATATATATAGGCGGCACGTTGGCGCAGTGGGTAGCGCTGCTGCCTCACAGTTAGGAGACCCGGGTTCGCTTCCCGGGTCCTCCATGTGTGGAGTTTGCATGTTCTACCCGTGTCTGTGTGGGTTTCCTCTGGGTACTCTGGTTTCCTCCCACAGTCCAAAGACACGCAGGCAGGTTAGGTGCATTGGTGATTCTAAATTGTCCCTAGTGTGTGGTGTGTGTGTGTCTGTGCCCTGCGGTGGGCTGGCACCCTGCCCGGGGTTTGTTTCCTGCCTTGCGCCCTGTGTGGCCGGGTTGGATAATGAATGGATATATATATATATATATATATGTATATATATATATATATATATATATATATATATATATATATATATATATATATATATACACACATAATATTTTAAGAATGTTATATAAGCTTATAAGAATGTTATAATGTAATCCTATGAGTTTATAGGAATGTTACTACCAGATGGGTGGTGCTATTCTGATTACCATTATCCCATATTTATCCCTTTTTATTAAGGAGATATTATGCTTCATTTAATGCCTTAATTATGTTTAATTTAATTCATTTAATTTTACTGATTTAATGTTTTCTGTATGTTTTCTATATCATCTCACCTTTATCTGAGTATTCTGACTGTTCCACAGCCCTACTTGTAGCTTTTGTCTTTTCCACTGACTTGTGTTAAATGTGATTGGTCCATCACCAGCCAGTTTAATGTGGTCAAGTGGCATCTCATGGTAGCTCATGTTAATGTAGGTGTACTTTGCGTTAGCTAGAAATGCTTGCCTGTGTGACTTTATGAGCTTTTTGACTTGCAAACTAGTCAGAAAATGTTTTCACTTTGAAATTATAGGTTATTGATTGTAGATTGATGGGCAAAAGTGGCAAATCCTTCCATTTAAAATGAAATCTACAACAAGATAAAGTGAAGGAGTTTGAATACTTTCTGAATCCACTGTACATCCATGTGCCATTGAGCCAATAAGGTTTAAGATTTTTGTTTTTTTAATCAAACAAAATGGGCACAACTAAACAGTTAAGGCCTCAGCCACAGCCAAGAAACTTCCTGTGGTATCGGGACCTCTATTTCTGATGTTGTGCTGTGCCAAGAAGTTGAATCAGTATCAAACTAGGTGCTACTTTTATTCTGAGTTCTGAGTGCATTGTTTTTTGCCATCTGTTTTTGGTTTAGAAATAGACTGTAAAATAAGAGCTTCTTCAGGAAGAGTTTGTGCCCTGAAAAATTCAATAAGATGCCTTGAGAGGATACAGTAAGCAGTGTCAAGCATCTAGAGCTGTGCTTGAGATTCAACAAGAAGTTGTTTGTGTTTTTTTACATGGATCACTAGAAAATGACTCTAATGTTAAAATGAAATTAGCTCTCTGCAAAGTTAGTCAGTTAGTCATTGTCCAACCCGCTATATCCTAACACAGGGTCACGGGAGGTCTTGCTGCAGCCAATCCCTGCCAGCACAGTGCGCAAGGCAGGAACAAACCCCGGGCAGGGCGCCAGCCCACCACACTCTGCAAAGTTATTTGAGTCAAAATATCAAATACAAAATAATCAATTTCATAAGAATTCCTCCTCCTTAAGTCAATATTCAGTAGAGGTACCTTTGGCAGCCATGACATTTTTGAGTCTGGTTCGTTCAGGGCTCTCTTTATCCACTTTACACATCTGGACTTTGACATTTGTTTCCATTTTTGTTTGCACAACTGCTCAAGCTCTGTCAGCTGACTTGATGATCACAAATGAACAGGCTTTATCCAGCCACCAATTCTCATTTGAGGTTTAATGATAATCAGGATTCAGAATTTAGCCTGCAGGGAGAGTTACTGAAAAGAATGGATAAGCAAGGATAGCAAAAGATGGAGAATTAGATGCAGAGATAACCCACAGAGTGCGGTGTGAATGGAACAACTGGAAGAAAGTATCAGGTAATATTATTGTACCAGTAACGGTGCATTGCACGATGACGTGCAGTGAATACACCTGACTTGAACATTCCTAGTTTTCATCCTCTTTCTCTGTACGTTTAGCATTCATTTGCTCAGCGGTTGATGCGCTTGCTGCTTCCTGAGCAGCTTTTCTTTTCTCCGCCCTAGCGGCCCTCTTCTCTTCTTTCATCGGCATCTTTTCGCATTAAGACTGATTAAGTCAGTGTTTGTGTTGCAATTACTTAGTATGTTACTTAAGATGACAAGATATGAAGAGGTAGGAGA